>NC_092371.1:239890500-240055500 GCF_030028105.1 Mobula birostris
CCACTTTATTAGGTACAGCTGTACACCTGCTCATTAATGCAAATATTTAATCAGCCAATCATGTGACAGCAACTTAATACATAAAGAAAGCATATATAGTCAACAGATTCAGTTGTTGTTCAGACCAAATGTCAGATTGGGGAAGAAATGTGTTCTCAGTGACTTTGACCGTGGAATGATTGTTGGTGCCAGATGGGGTGGTTTGAGTATCACAGAAACTGCTGGGATTTTTGTGCACAACAGCTTCTAGAGTTTATAGATAATAGTGTGAAAAACAAAAAAATCCAGTGAGTGGAAGTTCTGTGTGCAAAAATGCCTTGTTAAAGAGAGGTCAGAGGAGGTTGGCCAAATTGGTTCAAGCTGACACGAAGGTGACAGTAATTCAAATAGCCACATATTAAGTGGTGTGCAGAAGGGAATCTCTGAACGCACAACACATTGAATCTTGAGGTGGAGGGGCTAAAGCAGCAGAAGACCACACTGGGTTCCACCTCTGTACTCAACAGCATGGCCAACAAGTGTGTATATTCCTTTAATGTAGTTATGGATGATTGTGGGCAAGATGAGGGAGCACATACTAGTCCTCACAGAGGGATCAGAAGTGGAGAGAGTATCAGATGAGCTTAACACCTTTCATGCTTGCTTTGAAAGGGTGAATAAAACCACATCTATGTGAATCCCTGCAGCATCTGGGGACCCTGTGAACTCTGTCTCACAGGTCAATGTCAGAGCACCTTTCAAGAGGGTGAACCCATGCAAAAATGTCAGCCCTGATGGTGTACCAGGCCGGGCTCTGAATACCGGTGCCAACCAACTGGCGGGAAAGCTCAAGGACATCTTCAATCTCTCACTGCTGCAGCCGGAGGTTCCCAGCTGCTTCAAAAGGGTGAAGGAGAGGGTGATCATTTCATATGGGAAATTGAGGAGATGATAGATAGGAGTGACAGGGAGGTGGTCATCCCTGAACTGCACGGGGCAGGGACCTGCATGACCATCAGGAGAGGGAAAGGAAATGGGCAGACAGTGGCCACTCCCCTCAACAATAAGTATACCGCTTTGGATACTGTTGTGTACTTGGCATCGACCTATCGGGAGGGGGGATCGACCTTCCAAGAGGGAGGTGCTGCACCGACCGGGTCTCTGGCACTGACACTGGCGCCGTGGCTCAGAAAGGAAGCGGGGAGTAAAGGACAGCAGTAGCAATAGTGGATTGTATTGTAAGAGGAGTAGACACAAGATTCTGTGGATATAATAGAGCCTCTCCAATGGGATGTTGCCTCCCAGGTGCCAGGGTTAGAGATGTCTCAGATCAGGTTCATGGCATTCTGGGGTGGGATAATGAGCAGGGAGAAGTCTTGGTGTAATTGGCACCAATGACATAGGTAGACAAGGTGAGGAGGTCCTGAAGAGAGATAGAAAGCTGAGAAACAGGACCTCCTGGGTAGTAATCTCTGGATTGCTGCCTGTGCCACGTGCTACTGAGGGTAAGAATAGGGTGATTTGGCAGGTGAATGCGTGGCTGAAGAACTGGTGCAGGGGGCAGGCGTTCAGATTTGTGGATCATTGGGATCTCTTCTGGGGTAGGTAAGACCTATACAAAAGGGATGGGTTACTCCTGAACCCAACGGGGTCCAATATCCTTGTGGGCAGGTTGGCTAGAGTTGTTTGGGTGGATTTAAACTAATTTGGCAGGGTGATGGGAACTGGGGTGATAATGCTGAAGATGAGGCAGTTGGTTAACAAACAGAGACAGTGTGTAGTAAGACTGCTAGCAAGGAGAGGCTGATGACAGGGCAAAACTGCAGTCAACAGGATGAGTTGCAACAAAAGAGCTGGACAAAATTGAAAAGGGTGAAAACAGGGCTGAAGGTGTCATACTTGAATGCATGTAGTATGTGGTATAAGGTAGATGAACTTGTAGCACAGCTACAGATTGGCATGTATGATGTTGTTGTCATCACTGAATCACAACTGAAAGAAGATTAATGTCTAAGGATACACATTGTATTGAAAGGACAGGCAGGAAGACAGAGAGGGTGGCATTGCTCCGTTGGTAAAAAATGAAATCAAATCATTAGAAAGAGGTGACATAGAGTTAGAAGGTGTTGAATGATTGTTGATAGACTAAGGAACTGTAAGGGTAAAAAGGCCCTGATGGAGAACGATGCTGGACAGGTAGTAATGGGGGACAAGGAAATAGTGGATGAAATGAATAAGTATTTTGTATCAATCTTCACTGCGGAAGACACTTCAGTAAGGTGGAACTTAGGGAGCATGAAATGTGTGAAGTTACCATTTCTAGGGAGATGTTTCTTGGTAAAATGAAAGGTCTGAAGGTAGATAAGTCACCTAGGCCAAATGGTGTTTACCCCAGGATTCTGAAGAGGTGGCTGAAGAGATTGTGGAGGCATTAGTACTGATCTTTCAAGAATTACTCCTCTTCAAGGAGGGAATGAGGCAGAAGAAAGGAAATTATAGGCCAGTTAGTCTGACCTCAGTGGTGGGAAGATGTTGGAGTTGATTGTTAAGGATAAATTAGGCCGTACTCATCATGATTTCCTCAAGGGAAAATCTTGCCTGAGAAATCTGCTGGAATTCTTTGGAGAAATAACAAGCAGGATAGACAAAGGAGAATCGGTTGATGTTGTGACTTGGATTTTCAGAAGGCCTTTGACAAGGCACCGTACATGATCAAGCTATGAGTCCTTGTATTACAGGAAAGATTCTAACATGGATAAAACAGTGACTGATTGACAGGAGGCAAAGAGAGGGAATAAACGGAGCCATTTCTGATTGGCTGCTGCTGACGAGTGGTGTTCACAGGGTTTTGTATTGGGACTGATACTTTTTATGTTATATGCCAATGATCTGGATGATGCAATTGACTCAGTGGGGCAAATACCCTAATTCTCCTTCTATTTCTTATGGTCTTATGGAATACAGAATTGAAGTTGTTCTAGTAGAATGCATGCCTGCATGTATTAGAACACAAGATAGATGGTCTTGTACACAGTTAGAGATTCATGGGCATGATGATGTGGGCATCACTGAGTCTTGACTGAAAGAAAATCATAGTTGGGAGCATAATGTCCAAGGATTCATATTGTATCAAAAGGACAGACAGGTAAGCCAAGGGGGTGGGGTGGCTCTGTTGGTAAAAAATGAAATCAAATCCTTAGAAAGAAGTGGCATAGGGTTGGAAAATGTAGAATCCTTGTGGGCAGAGTCAACAAACTGCAAGGGTAAAAAGACCCTGATGGGAGTTATATGCAGGCCTTCAAACAGAAGCCAGGATGTGGAATACAAGTTAGAATGGGGAATAGAAAATGCTTGTAAAAAAGACTATGCCATGATAGCCATGGGGGTTTTTGATATGCAGATAGTTTGGGAAAATCCAAATGAGACAGGGAAGTTATGGTAGGGTACAGGAGCCGTGGTGTACAAAGGCTGTTGTGAATCTCATCAAGAAGAAAAGAAGAGCTTACGAAAGGTTCAAAAAACAAGCAAATTATAGAGATCTAGAAGATTATAAGGCTGGCAGGAAAGAGTTTAAGAACGAAATTAGGAGAACCAGAAGGGGCCATAAGAAGGACTTGGTGAGCAGGATTAAGGAAAACCCCAAGGCATTCTACAAGTATGTGAACAGCAAGAGGATAAGACGTGAGAGAATAGGACCAATCAAGTGTGACAGTGGAAAAGTGTGTATGGAACCGGAGGAGATAGCAGAGGTACTTAATGAGTACTTTGCTTCAGTATTCACTATGGAAAAGGATCTTGGCGATTGTAGGGATGACTTGAGCATATAGGTATTAAGGAAGAGGACGTGCTGGAGCTTTTGAAAAGCATCAAGCTGGATAAGTCACCGGGACCGGATGAGATGCCGCTGTGGGAGGTGAGGGAGGAGATTGCTGAGCCTCTGGCAATGATCTTTGCATCATCAATGGGGACGGGAGAGGTTCTGGAGGATTGGAGGGTTGCGGATGTTGTTTCATTATTCAAGAAAGGGAGTAGGGATAGCCCAGGAAATTATAGACCAGCGAGTCTTACTTCAGTTGTTGGTAAGTTGATAGAAAAGATCCTGAGAGGCAGGATTTATGAACATTTGGAGAGACATAATATGATTAGGAATAGTCAACATGGCTTTGTGAAAGGCAGGTCATGCCTAACGAGCCTGATTGAATTTTTTGAGGATGTGACTAAACACATTGATGAAGGTAGAGCAGTAGAGGTAGTGTATATGGATTTCAGCAAAGCATTTGACAAGGTACTCCATGCAGGGCTTATTGAGAAAGTAAGGAGGTATGGGATCCAAGGGGACATTGCTTTGTGGATCCAGAACTGGCTTGCCCACAGAAGGCAAAAAGTGGTTGTAGATGGGTCATATTCTGCACGGAGGTCAGTCACCAGTGGTGTGCCTCAGGGATCCATTCTGGGACCCCTGCTCTTCGTGATTTTTATAAATGACCTGGATGAAGAAGTGGAGGGAAGGGTTAGTGAAGTTGCTGATGACACAAAGGTTGGAGGTGTTGTGGATAGTGTCAGAGGGCTGTCAGAGGTTACAGCGGGACATTCATAGGATGCAAAACTGGGCTGAGAAGTGGCAGATGGAGTTCAACCCAGATAAGTGTGTGGTTTGGTAGGTCAAATATGATGGTAGAATATAGTATTAATGATTAGACTCTTGGCAGTGTGGAGGATCAGAGGGATCTTGGGGTCCGAGTCCATAGGACACTCAAAGCTGCTGCGCAGGTTGACTCTGTGGTTAAGAAAGCAAACAGTGCATTGGCCTTCATCAATCGTGGGATTAAGTTTAAGAGCCAAGCAGTAATGTTGCAGCTATATAGGACACGGGTCAGACCCCACTTGGAGTACTGTGCTCAGTTCTGGAAGGATGTGGAAACCATAGAAAGGGTGAAGAGGAGATTTACAAGGATGTTGCTTGGATTGGGGAGCATGCCTTATGAGAATAGGTTGAGTGAACTTGGCCTTTTTCCATTGGAGCGACAAAGGATGAGAGGTGACCTGATAGAGGTGTATAAGATGATGAGAGGCATTGATTGCGTGGATAGTCAGAGGCTTTTCCCCAGGGCTGAAATGGCTAGCATGAGAGGGCAGAGGTTTAAGGTGCTTGGAAGCAGGTACAGAGGAGATGTCAGGGGTAAGTTTTTTACGCAGAGAGTGGTGAGTGTGTGGAATGGGCTGCCGACGACAGAAATGGAGGCGGATACAATAGGGTCTTTTAAGAGACCCCTGGACAGGTGCATGGAGCTCAGAAAAATAGAGTGCTACAGGTAACCCCAGGTAATTTCTAAGGTAAGCACGTGTTCAGCACAGCTTTGTGGGCCGAAGGGCCTGTATTGTGCTGTAGGGTTTCTATGTTTCTATGTTTCTAAAATCAGGTTGGTGTTGGATCCTAAGAGACAGAATTTGTAGAATGCCTAGGAGATGGCTTTTTAGAGCAACTCATGGTTGAGCCCATGAGGGGATCAGCTATTCTGCATTGGGTGCTGTGTAATCAACCAGATTTGATTGGGGAGCTTAATGTAAAGGAACCTTTCGGGGCCAGTGATCATAATATGATAGAATTCACCCTGCAATTTGAGAGGGATATCTAAAGTCTAATATGTCAGCATTACAATGGAGGAAAGGGAACTACAGAGGCATGAGAGAGGACCTGGCCAACATTGATTACAAAGGGACACAAGAACAGATGATGGCAGAATAGCAATGGCTGGAGTTTCTGGGAGAAATTTAGAGGGTGCAGAATAGACACATCCCAATAAAGAATCATTCTAAAGGCAAGATGACACATCTGTGGCTGACCAGTCAAAAACAACATAAAAACAAAAGAGGGAGCAATTAATACAGCAAAAATGAGTGGAAAGTTAGAGGATTGCGAAGCTTTTAAAAACCAACAGAAGGCAACTAAAAAGCCATAAGGTGAGAGAACATGAATTTCCAGCCCTGCTGAAGGGTCTCGGCCTGAAACATCGACTGTATTCTTTTCCATAGATGTTGCCTGGCCTGCTGAGCTCTTCCAGCATTTTGTGTGTGTTGCATTTGCAGATTTTCTCTTATATATGAAGGTAAGGTAGCCAATAATATGAAAGAGGATATCAAAAGTTTTTCCTGATATATAAAGAGTGAAAGAGAGTTGAGTGTAGGTATTGGACTGCTGGAAAATGATGCTGGAGAGGTAGTACTGGGGGACAAGGACATGGTGGATGAACTAAATAGGTATGTTGCGTCCATGGAAGACCCCAGCAGCGTGCTGGAGGTTTAAGATTGTCAGGGGGTAGGAATGAATGTAATTGCTGTTACTAGGTAGAAGGTGCTTAGGAAGCTGGGCGGCAGTGTTAGCTGTGAGGAGGATGCTAAGAGGATGCAGGGTGACTTGGATAGGTTGGGTGAGTGGGCAAATTCGTGGCAGATTCAATTTAATGTGGATAATTGTGAAGTTATCCACTTTGGTGGCAAAAACAGGAAAACAGATTATTATCTGAATGGTGGCCGATTAGGAAAAGGGGAGGTGCAACGAGACCTGGGTGTCATTATACACCAGTCATTGAAAGTGGGCATGCAGGTACAGCAGGCGGTGAAAAAGGCGAATGGTATGCTGGCATTTATAGCGAGAGGATTCGAGTACAGGAGCAGGGAGGTACTACTGCAGTTGTACAAGGCCTTGGTGAGACCACACCTGGAGTATTGTGTGCAGTTTTGGTCCCCTAATCAGAGGAAAGACATCCTTGCCATAGAGAGAGTACAAAGAAGGTTCACCAGATTGATTCCTGGGATGGCAGGACTTTCATATGATGAAAGACTGGATCGGCTAGGCTTATACTCGTTGGAATTTAGAAGATTGAGGGGGGATCTGATTGAAACGTATAAAATCCTAAAGGGATTGGACAGGTTAGATGCAGGAAGATTGCTCCCGATGTTGGGGAAGTCCAGAACGAGGGGTCGCAGTTTGAGGATAAAGGGGAAGCCTTTTAGGACCGAGATTAGGAAAAACTTCTTCACACAGAGAGTGGTGAATCTGTGGAATTCTCTGCCACAGGAAACAGTTGAGGCCAGTTCATTAGCTATATTTAAGAGGGAGTTAGATATGGCCCTTGTGGCTAAAGGGATCAAGGGGTATGGAAGGAAGGCTGGTACAGGGTTCTGAGTTGGATGATCAGCCATGATCATACTGAATGGCGGTGCAGGCTCGAAGGGCCGAATGGCCTACTCCTGCACCTATTTTCTACGCTTCTATGTTTCTATGAAGCTGAAAGGTCTGAACATAGATAAGTCACCTGGATCAGATGAACTACACCCCAGGGTTTTGAAAGGGGTAGCTGAAGAGATAGTGAAGCATTAATTATGATCTTTCAAGAATCATTAGATTCTGGCACGTTTCCAGAAGACTGTTTCCAAATGTAACTCCACTTTTCAAGTGAGAGAGGCAGAAGCAACAAAATTAAGGTAGCCGGACTTCAATGGTTGGGAAGATGTTGAAGTCGATTGTTAAGGAGGTCTCATGGTACTTGAGGAACATGCTAAAAGTTCAAAGTTCAAAGTACATTATTATACAACCCTGAGATTCGTCTCCTTAAGGCAGCCACAAAACAAAGAAGCCCAAAGAAAACATCAAAAAAGACTGTCAAACAGCCAAAGTGCGGAGAAAAAAAAGCAAACATGTAAACAATAAATGCAAGCTAATACTGTCTTGAAATGAAGTCCACAGAGAATCCATCCTCAGACTCTTAGTTCAGCGCAGAATGGTGTAACGAACTGAACTATCCCTTGCCTTGGGCGCTGTCACTCTGACCTTTTCAATCTGGCTCAGCACTTAAATCGTCCAAACATCAGGTTCAGTCACTTCGATGTGCTCAGAGGCCTGGATACCGCTACCTTTATTTGGCCTGCAACCAACCTTTCTGATTTGGCCTAGCACTTAAACTGGTCAAACCTCGGGTCTTCCTCACCTTCGACAATGGGCCTGCTGCCTAACCTCAGCTGGGTTCCGGCACATCAAACTGCCTCTGTCCAAAGGGAAGTTACAGACCATCGCCTGCAAGGGTTGCTTACCAGGAAAAGAGTGATGAACAGAGTATTTAGTTGTTTTGTTTGTTTCATTGGCCACCAGCCAGAAGTCGCTGTGATTCACCAGCGACATCTTAAGCCGGAAAATAGGCGAAAGTCAGCATGGTTTCCTGAAGGGAAAATCTTGCCTGACAAATCTTGAGGAAATAACAAGCAGGATAAACAAAGGTAGGTGTTGTGTATTTGGATTTCAGGAAGCTTTTGACAAGGAGCCACACATGAGGCTGCTTAGCAAGTTAAGAGCCCATGGTATTACAGGAAATATACTAGCATGGATAGATGATTGGCTGATTGATAGGAGGCAAAGAGTGTGAATAAATGGAGCCTTTTCTGGTTGGGTACCGGTGACTAGTGATACCCCACAAGGGATGGAGTTGGCACTGGTTCTTTTTACGTTACATTCCAATGATTTGTACTCCACCTTTTTTTCTCCAGTCCTGATGAAGGGTCCAGGCACGAGATGTTAACTGTGCTCTTTTCCATCGATGCTGTTTGGCCTGCTGAGCTCCTCCAGCATTTTGTGTCTGTTGCTTGGATGAATGAATTGTTGGCTTTGACCAAGTTTGGTGATGATACGAAGGTAGGGAGAGGGGCAATTAGAGTTAAGGAAGCAGGAAGGCTGCAGAAGAACTGAGACAGATTAGAAGAATGGTTCAATGGTTCAATTTAATATCAGAGAATGTATACAGTATACAACTTGACATCCTTACTCTTCACAGACATCCACGAAACAGAAGGAAAAAAAACCCAAAGAATGAATGACAGGAAACGTTAGAACCCCAAAGCCCCCCCTCCCCTTCCCAAACACAAGCAGCAGCAAAAGTATCAAACCCCCCCGCTCCAGAAAAAGCATCACCCATTACCCAGCATGCACCATGCAAGCAATAACAAAACCCCCAGAGACCAGAGTTCATCAAAAACTGTTGTCCATCCCAACACTTTGGCTTCTCAAACTTTCTCTCACTAACAAGAGAGAAAGAAAGATATCGCTCCTGTAACAGATGAGAGGGAAGGCAGTCGCCACAGTAGGTCTACAGCAGATGCAATCTCACTGGCTCTTCACTGGACAATAGTAACATTTACGCCAGGTTGGCGTCTATTGACATCAGCTGAGCACTCATTCAACATAATCATACTCTCAGTTCTAACCAACAAGCTCCAAATCCTGGCGGGAGGACAAGATGGTGGCGCGACGCAGTGCGCGCAGCTTCTCCGGTGAAATGATACCGTATTTGTTAAATAGGGGCTGCGCACAATCCTGATTTGATGGAGATGGATGTGAGAAGCACGGAGGAACATCTGGAGAAACTTCTGAAATGCCCGGTTTGCTGCCGCTGCTACTGTGCGATCGAGAATCTCCCAAGGGGAAGGCCCCAAATCCTCGGCTTTGCCTGTTGCTGGTGGCTGGGGCCGAGGTCGAAGCGATCGGCAGAGATGGTGCTTGGTGCTCGGTGTTGGAGGGCTGGTCGGAGGCTCAAAGTTTTCGGACGACTCAGAGTCGGACTGTGGTCGGGTGCTTCCAGGATGCTGCATTGGCAAGTTTGTGGCGCTGGAAGCTCATGGCAGGGAGAGTTTTCTTCCTTCTCCCATCTGCATGAGATGTTGGGACTTTCGAGAGACTTTGAGACTTTTTTTTACTGTGCCCATGGCCTGTAATTCATCAAGTTATGGTATTGCTCGCACTGTTGTAACTATATGTTATAATTGTGTGGTTTTTGTCAGTTTTTTGGCCTATCTTGTGTTTCTGTGATATCACACTGGAGGAACATTGTATCATTTCTTAATGTATGCATTACTAAATGACAATAAAAGAGGACTGCATGTCCTCATAATCTAATCTAAACCTGGGTCTCTCTATATCCCTCTGCAACTGGATCCTTGACTTCCTCATTGGGAGACCTCAGTCTGTGCGGATTGGAAATATCATCTCCTCTTCGCTGACAATCAGCACTGCCACACCTCAAAGATGCACACTTAGCCTACTGCTCTGATCTTTTTACACCCACATTGTCTGGCTAGGCACAACTCAAATACCACCTGCAAATTTGCCAATGACACAACTATTGTTCTCAGAATTTCAGATGGTGATGAGGAGGCATATTGGAGCCAGATAAATCAGCTGGTTGAGTGGTGCCACGTCAACAGCCTTGCCTCAGTGTCAGACAGACCAAGGAATTGATGGTGGACTTCTGGAAGGGTAAGCCAAGGGAACACACAATAGTCCTCACTGAGGGATCAGAAGTGGAAAGAGTGAGCAGTTTCAAGCTTCTAGATGTCAACGTCTCTGAGGACCCCAGCATATTGATATAATTATAAAGAAATTACAAAGAAAGCACAACAGCAGCTGCATTTCATTAGAGTTTGAGGAGAATTAGTATGTCACCAAAGACACTCGCAACTACAGATGTACTGTGGAGAGCATTCCAACTGGTTGCAGAGGGGCCACTGCACAGGATTGGATAAAACTGCAGAAAGTTGTAAACTCAATCAGCTCCATCATGGACACGAGGCTTCCCAGGATTCAGGATCCCTTCAAAAAGTGATGCCTTAAAAAGTTGGTATCCATCATTAAGGACCCCATCACCCAGGACATGCCCTCTTCTCATTGCTACCATCAGAAAGGAGGTACAGGAGCCTTTATACATGCAGTCAATTTCAGGAACAGCTTCTTTTCCTCTGCTATCAGATTATCTGAATGGACAACGAACACATGAACACTGCCACAGTATATTTTTCTCTCTTCGTTGGCACTACTTATTCAATTAATTTTTATAATATATACTTCTCATTGTAGTTTATAGTTTTAGTATGTATTGCAATGCCATAAAACAACAAATTTCACAACGTGTGTCAGTGAGATTAAACCTGATTCTGACTCCAGCACGTTAAGTGCAGTTATGAAGAAAGCATGGCAACACCTCTACTTTATTAGAAGCTTTTGAAAATTTGGCATGCCGCTTAAAACTGGGTGCCATGGTTACGAGGCGGTTAGCGCGACACTATTACTGCACGGTGCATCTGGAGTTCAGAGTTAAATTCTGACGCTGTTCCTTAAGGAGTCTCTCTACATCCTCCCCATGGAATGCAAAGGGATTCTCCAGGTCCTCTGGTTTCCTCCCACAGTCCAAAGATGTAGTGGGTAGGTTAATTGTAAATTGTCCCCTGATTAGTTTAGGGCTATTTGGGTTTGTAGCGGGTTGCAAGGCTGAAAGGGCCAGAAGGGTAACTCCACAAAATAAAATGAAAGAAATGAAAAACGTTGACAAACTTCTATAGATGTGTGATGGAGTGTATATTGACTGTTTTTACCATAGCCTGGTATGGAAACACTGATGCCCTTGTACAGGAAAGCCTACAAAAGTACTGGATGTGGTCCAGTCCATCACGGGTAAAGCCCTCCCCACCACGGGGCACATCTACATGAAAGTATCATGTAGACTGTAGCCGTCACAGGAAAGCGTCAGGGACCCCCACCATCCAGACCAAGCTCTCTTCTCACTGTTACCATCATGAAAGAGGTACAGGAGCCTCAGGACTCAAACCAGCAGGTTCAGGAACAGTTATTACCTCTCAACCATCAAGCTCCTGAGTTAATATCCAGAGAAGATAACCTCACTCACATTCTCTCACCCTATCACTGAACTGGAATCACTTTCAGGAACTCTTCATCTCATAATCTTCATATTTATTGCCTATTTATTTATTATTATCATTATTATTTCTTTTTTTCCCTCTTTTTTATTTGCAGAGTGTGCTGTTTTTTATTTGCACGTTGGTCGTTATCCATTTTGTTGGGTACGGTCTTTCATTGATTCTATTGCATTTCTTGTATTTACTGTGAATGCCTGCAAAAAAATGAATCTTAGGGTTGTACATGGTGATATATATAATAAAATTACTTTGAACTTTGAAGAGTTGATGTAAATCCTATCCTCCTGCGACACTGGAACCTTCCCAGCTTGCTTGTTGCTCAGATCAGTCCACAGGTGATGCCAGAGGGTGGTGGTGTGGAGAAAAGTCTCCACCAAGGGAAGGGAGGTGTAAGGCACTCCTTTCCTCCACAAGCCTGCCAGTCTCACTTGGTCAAGGTGTAGCGCCTGCTTAGCCTTCTGATCCGGGTCAGATGAAACCATGGGAGCAGGTGGTGGATGGTCGTACGAGTAGCTGATGCATATCACAACTCCTGGTTATGCGACCACTGACGTCAGGCAGACAACCTCTGAAGAGTATTGATCATGGTTGGGGTCACCCATCTTGTAAAGACACTGCCCAGAAGAAGGCAATGGCAAATCACTTCTGTAGAACAATTTGCCAAGAACAATTGTGGTCATGGAAAGCCGATGATCGCCAATGTCATATGACACAACACATTTAGGACAGAGTTGAGGAGGAACTTTTTCTCCCAGAGAGTTGTGGAGGTGTGGAATGCTTCAGAAGGCAGTGGAGGCCAATTCTCTGGATGCTTTCAAAAAGGAGCTAGATAGGTATCTTATGGATAGGGGAGTCAAGGGTTATGGGGACAAGGCAGGAACCGGGTATTGATAGTAGACGATTAGCCATGATCTCAGAATGGCGGTGCAGGCTCGAAGGGCCGAATGGTCCACTTCTGCACCTATTGTCTATTGTCTATTACGAATATATGATGATGCTATTTCTTCTACGCTTCACTCTGTCCTGACCCACTGGGACAATGGTCCCTCACACACCAGAATGCTGTTCATGGACTCCATACCAATATCTAATATGATCATCCCTCAGAAGCTGGTGGGCAAACTGTCTTCATTGTGTCTCAACTCCTCTCTCTGTAACTGGATCCTGGACTTCTTGAAAGGCCAAGATCAGTCCGTGCTGGCAGGAACATCTCTAGCTTCGTCACGCTGAGTGCTGGTGCCCTTCAGGGCTGTGTGCTCAGTCCGCTGTTGTTCATGCTGCTGTTGCATGACTGCATTGCTGGATCCAGTACAAGCCGAACCATCAGGTTCTCTGCTGACACAAGGGTGGCTGGCCTCATCGCCAACAACGATGACACTGTGTATAAAAAGGACGTAGAACAGCTGGGTAGGACTGTGTGAATACAACAACTTGAGTGTCAAAGTGAATAAGACCAAAGAGATGATTGTGGACTTTAGGAAGATGCAGGCTGACCACTCCTCACCACACATAAGTGGCTCCTCTAGGAGACAGTTAGAAGCACCAAGTTTCTGGGACTGCACATAACTGATGATCTCATGTGGTCCTTCTTTGGTCGAGAAAGCATACCAGCACCTCCTGAGGTGATTGAGGTGAGCGAGGCACCCCACCACTCCCAATCTACCAACTTTTACAGGAGCACCGCCAGCGCCAAGGGTATCCTGACCAGCTGCACCACCATCTGCTATGAAAATTGTAAGGCATCACAAGACCTTAAAAAGCATTGTGAGGACTGCTGAGAGGATAATAAGAGTCTCTCTTCCACCCATCAGAGATATTTACCCAGTGCGCTGCATACGCAGGGCCCTTAGCATTGTTAATGTTCTCTCTCGTCCATCCAACAATCCCTTTGAACCCCTACCATCAGGCAGGAGGTACCATAGCATTAGGACAAGAACTGTTCGGGTGGGAAACTGCTTCTTCCCCAGGTCGTAGGATGACTGAACTCCCTGCCACCACCCAGATCTCCTCACATATAAAGCGGCAATAGCTTTATGCTGTTTGCTTCTTAACTTGTCTCATAAATGCACCTTATTATGTGTCAATTTATTTGTGGTGATATTACCTTCTGTGTTGTGTGTGTGAGTTGTGTTGTGCACCTTGGTCCAGAGGAACATTATTTTGTTTGGATGTTGAATGACAATAAACTGCACTTGAACTTGAGTGCAATGTGATTGTGTGTGGACTGACCGAATAACAAATTAGAGCGTAGAGCATAGAAAACCACAGCACAGTACAGGCTCTTTGTCTCACGATGTTGTGCCGGCCTTTTAACCAATTCTAAGATCAATCTAACCCTTCCCTCCTGCAGAGCCCTCCATTTTTCTATCATCCATGTGCACATCTTAAGAATTTCTTCAATGTCTCTAAGGTATCTGCCTGTGTGACCACCCCTAGTAGGACATTCCACACACTTACCATTCTTTGTGTAAAAAAGCCTACCTCTGACATCCCACTATGCTTTCCACCTGTTATTGATAACGTGGCCAAGTGGTTAAGGCGTTCGTCTAGTGATCTGAAGGTCGCTAGTTCGAACCTCAGCTGTGGCAGCGTGTTTGTGTCCTTGAGCAAGGCACTTAATCGCACATTGATCTAGTTTGTGCGAGGAGTGGCGCCCCACACAGACTTCCAATCTGCGCCCTATAAGGCATAAAATGCCCGACGCAGGCCTCTCATGGTCTGAGTCAACGTTCTCTCCTCCCTCCCCCCTCCCCTCCCATTGTAAAATTATGCCCCTCAGGCACTCAGAGCACAGTACGTCCATTCTAGGTACTAGTCCAGTAAATCTGTTCCCAACTGACTCCAACACATTAACGAGGAGGCCCTCTGTTCATCAGGGTCAGTCGTGAATGTTACATCCGAGCTGTCTACATGATACTCAAGCCAGGGCTGTATGTTACAGAGAGCAAGCTGTTGCCCAAGCAGCAAGGCAGCAGAGGTTTGAGGTCAGAGTTTTCCTTCTCCTAGATGAGCTACCGACCACAGCTGATGACCCCCATCTGCCCGAAGCGATTGGTTTGAAGGCACCAGTAATCCACCTTTGCCCCTTCTTTTGTCAGTAGAGACAGTTCTGCCAGGCTTAGCCACACGTGAAGGCCAGGATTTGGACTTGATTGTCAAAGACTGTTTGAGGTGCACACCACTGGGTGCACTTGATAGGTAGCGGGAGCTTATCCCCACTGCCACCCCTGGCTATGACAACCGTTAGGAACCAACACATTAACGTCCTTCCTTAAATAAGAATGCCAGTACTCTAGGTGATGGTGTAAATGTGGGCTCTCCAATGTCCTATCTAGCTGAAACATAGCCTTTTTTGGTGGAGTTTCCATAGCAATAAACTATAATATTCTTCTAGCTATTTTTAATTTTAGAGATACAGCATGGTGTCAGGCCCTTCTGGCCCAATGAGCCCACACTCCCAATTACCCCATGTGACCAATTAACCCACTAACTTATCCCTCTGTAGAACGTGGGAGGAGGAAGCCCACACGTTCACAGGGAGAATGTGCCATCTCCTTGTTGACAGCAACGGAACTGAAGCTGGGCCACTGGTGCTGTAATGGCAGTGTTGCCCCTCTTTTTGATGCAGGTTTGCTCTACCTGCATACTTGCCTATTGTGAAGCATTCACTGTCACATCCAGATCCCTCTTGTATCTTTTGCCTATTGCCGGGGCCAGGGTCGAAGCGCTCGGCAGAGATGGTGCTCGGTGCTTGGTGTTGGAGGCTGCTCGGAGGTTCGAAGTTTTCGGACGGACCCAAGAGTTGGCTGTGGTCGGGTGCTTCCAGGGTGCTGCATCGGCAAGTTTGCGGCACTGGAAGCTCATGGCAGGAAGAGTATTTTTTCTTCCTTCTACCGTCTGCGTGAGATGATGGGGCTTTCGAGAGACGTTGAGACTTTTTTTTACTGTGCCCGTGGTCTGTTCTTCATCAAATTATGGTATTGCTTTGCACTGTTGTAACTATATGTTATAATTATGTGGTTTTTGTCAGTTTTTTGGTCGGTTTCTCTTGTGTTTCTATGATATCATTCTGGAGGAACATTGTATTATTTCTTAAAGCATGCATTACTAAATAACAATAAAAGAGGACTGCATGTCCTCATAATCTAATCTAATCTCCAAGTGCTCACCATTTGGAGAGCTCACCATTTTTCTTGACGAAGTGGATGTTTTCACTTTTTTTCCATGTGATACTCCATGTCAGATCTTTGTCCATTCACTTAACCCTCAGTCCATAATTCACAGTCAGAGAACCAAAGTCTAAAGCTCACAGGATCATGTCTAAAGAGGACTGGTAAAATTAAACCAATTACTACAAAAGCCTTCACCCACCACATGTTTATCAGTTTACAACCATCTAAGGTTTTATCTGAGAAAGAACAAGGAGCCCCATGGTAGCGTAGTGCTTAGTGTGTTGGTATCACAGTTCACGACCTCAGAGTTCACAGTTCAATTATAAGAAGTTTGTATGTCATTTCTGTGAACGTGTGGGTTTCCTCTGGGTGCTCTGGTTTCCTCCCACATTCCAAAGACTTACTGGCTAGTAGGCTAATTGTCCTGTGATTAAGCTGGTGTTAAGTAGCTCCACACTGTATCTCTAACTAAAATAAGTAAATAACAATGCAGTACTATTTTAGGCACCCACACCCACGCTCTATGTATGTGCCAAAGATGCCTGCACAGTACTGTATGTTGGTTAAAATAGGAAACTGGTTGGGAAACAGAAATAAGAGCTTTAGCTTTGTATTAACTCAGTAGTATTAAGTGTTATTTGGTAACTGGAAAGACATGGTATACAGTATTGTGCAGAAGGAGCCTCAGCTTCCTGTCAGATTGTCGGCAGGTGGTAAGAGTGGGCTTCCTCACCTCTGTCCCTCAACACAGGAGCCCCTCAGGGCTGTATGCTAAGCCCCCTCCTTTACTCTCTGTATACCCATGACTATGTTGCTACCCACAGCTCCGATCTGCTAATTAAATTTGCTGACGATACTATGTTGATTGGCCTTATCTCAAAATAATAACGAGGCAGCCTACAGAGAAGAAATCATCACCCTGACTTCTTCTCTGTAGGGGTCAAGAAAACAACCTCTTCCTCAATGTTGCCAAAACAAAGGAGCTGGTTGTGGACTACAAGAGGAATGGAGACAGGCTAGCTCCTATTGGCAACCATGGATCTGGGGTTGAGAGGGTGAACAGCTTTAAGTTCCTCGGCATCCACATCACTGAGGATCTCACGTGGTCTGTACATACTGGTTGTGTGGTGAAAAAAGCACAACAGCACCTCTTTCACCTCAGAGGGGTGAAGAAGTTTGGCATGTGCTCTGATATTCTAACGACTTTCTACAGGGGCACAATTGAGAGCATCCTGACTGGCTGCATCACTGCCTGGTATGGGAACTGTACTTCCCTCAATCGCAGGACTCTGCAGGGAGTGGTGCGGACAGCCCAGCACATCTGTAGATGTGAACTGCCCGCTATTCAGGACATGTAAAGAGACAGGTGTGTAAAAAGGGCCTCAAGGATCTGAGTCACCCCAATCACAAACTGTTCCAGCTGCTACCATCTGGGAAACGGTACCGCAGCATAAAAGCCAGGACCAACAGGCTCCAGAACAATTTCTTCCACCAGGCCATCAGACTGATTAATTCATGTTGATACAATTGTATGTTTTTCTATGCTATATTGTCTGTCCTGTCGTATATACTATTTATTACAAATTAATATAAATTGCACATTGCACATTTCGATGGAGACGTAACGTAAAGATTTTTACTTCTCATGTATGTGAAGGATGTAAGAAATAAAGTCAATTCTATTCAATTCAATTCAAAAAGGCAACATCCATTATTAAGGACCCCTACCACCCAGGACATACCCTCTTCTCATTATTACCATCAGGAAGGAGGTACAGAAGCCTGGAGGCACACACCTATTGATTCAGGAACAGCTTCTTCCTCTCTGCCATCTGATTTCTGAAAGGACATTGAATCCATGAACACTACCTCACTACTTTTTATTTCTGTTTTTTTTGCACTATTTACTTAATTTAACTGCACTATATACAATGAAAATTATTATTACTATTAGGACAGTGAAAAACCTGGATAGTATAGCATCATGCCACAAGATGTAATGGCAGTAAATATTTCTTGAGCCAAATTAATGTTGAAGTTAATGTAAGAGTCTCTCTAAAGGTAAACAAATTATTTGACACATTCTTCTAATTAGATAATTCTTGTGCAAGGATGCCATAACCAACAAAGGTCCTAATTTGAGTTGAGTTTTATTAAACCATAACTTGCAATACATACAAAGTAATTTACAATTTATATGTTGAAGTTTTAGTTCCTGAGGTATTTAAATACTCATAACCTTGAAGAAGTAAAATTAAAAGTAAATCAATATCAGTAGATCATTTGATTCACAAGGGTGGTATGGAACAGTTGAAATATCCATATATATATATGGATATAATTTCTGAGTTGCTATTTTGGTCAGAATATTACACATTTGTTCTAATTTGTCCAGTATGAAGACAATTATTAATAATTGTACAAACTTATTGTATAAGAATATACATCAGACTTAAATTTACAAAATGAAAAGACTTTAATATTTGTATAGGTATAAAAATATTTAGACACGAACATATAAAAATCTTTCTTTATATAATTCACATACAAAATACCTAACATATTAACATAAAAGTAAAAGTTGATACTTAGGCAGGTGTCATAAATTGTGCGTGTTTTTAGTATCTGTCTACCATGGATAATGCTTTTTTTTGTTCCTCTCTACACCTCGTGGCACATCAGATGGCAACTTTACTGTTTCTTTAGCATTTGTCTGTTTTTTATGAGGCTGAGTTGTTTGATACACATCCCAGCACAGATGGAAAAGGTGCAGGGAGCCGGCCAGATTCGAACCCAGGACTGCTTGCCTCAAAGTCTGGTGCGGATGCCACTACACCACCAGCTGGCTAATGCCGGCTAATTACCGTGGATAATGTACTCTTGCATTATATGACCATAAGACATAGGAGCAGAATTAGGCCATTGGCCCATCGAGTCTACTCTGCACTGGTAATGAACGAAACATTTAGAATACAAGACTGAGAATTTTCTCTCACTGAACTATAATTAACAAGAGAGAAGTTGTTAGGTTAATTGGGGCTTCTCGGAGTGATGATGACCTTGTTCAAAGTGTTTGCTCTGTAAGATTTGCTTACAGAATGAGTTTGTTTTGACAGAGAAGTAAAGATTGAGAATCAGAAATGATTCACTTTATGCTGCTCCTAAGGTAACAAATGGCATACTAATGAGGTAAGGGAAGTTTCTAAGAGTGACATGATATTCTGTCACAAGTTACGGGTGATGGAAACCATGGTTTACTTTTTTCCCTGCCTGAGTAAAATGGAAAATATTTTACCTCTTGAGTTGCTACAACAATGGAAAATATTAAAGAGATAAAGAAATTAATTTTATTTGTCAAGTGTACATCAAAACATATTTTGAAATATGTCATTTGCATCAAATCAAATTAACGAGGATTGCGTCGGGTCACCTGCAAGTGTCCAAGAATCATGGAAAAGAACAGCGCAGAAGAAGACCCTTCAGCCCATCTAGTCCATGCTGAACCATCTAAACTGCCCACTCTCATCGACCTGCACTGGGACCATAGCCCTCTGTACCCCTACTGCCCATGTACCTATCCAAACTTTCCCTAAACCTTGAAATCGAGCTCACATTCACCACCTGAGCTGGCAGCTCGTTCAATCCCCTCACAACCTCTCTGAGTGAAGAAGTTTCCCTTCAAGTTCCCCTTAAGTTTTTCATCTTTCACACTCAACCCATGACCTCTGGTTGTAGTCCCACCCAACCTCAGTGGAAAAGGCCTGCTTGCATTTACCCTACCTATACTCCTCTTAATTTTGTATACCTCTACCAAATCTCCTCTCAATCTTCTATGTTCCAAGTGTCGCCACGCTTCTGACACCAGCGTAACATGCCCACGACTAATTAACCTTAACTTGTATGTAGACACCAGGAAACTTGCAGATGCTGGAAATTCAAGCAACACACACGAAAAATGTTGGTGAACACAGCAGGCCAAGCAGCATCTATAGGAAGAGGTACAGTCGACTTTCAGTCAGTCCTGACAAAGGGCCCCGGCCCGAAACGTCGACTGTACCCCTTCCTATAGATGTTGCCTGGCCTGCTGCGTTCACCAGCATTTTTTGTGTGTGTTGCTTGTGTTAACCTGTATGTGTTTGGTATGTGGGAGGAAACAGGAGCACCCAGAGGAAACCCATGTGGTCATGGAGAGAATGTGCAAACTCTTTACAGACAGCAGCAGGAATTGAACCCCAATCTTACAGCTGGTGTCATATTAGTGTTACACTATCTTCTGGCCCCAGTCTGCCCAGCTTTACCTACTATATTGTAATAGAGGTGTACAGACTCAGGGGGCTGGTCCAGCTTGCTGTTCTGCGCGGTTTACACATTTCTGCACTGAACTAAGGCTGTGGTCTGCAGCTAACTGGCCATAACTCACTTTCATGAACTTTAAGCAACACACATCAAAGTTGCTGGTGAACGCATTAGGCCAGGCAGCATCTCTAGGAAGAGGTACAGTCGACGTTTCCGGCCGAGACCCTTCGTCATGAACTTTAGTTCTGAATGCTATTTGCTTACTTCCATTGTTTGCACGATTTGTATCTTTTTCTGCACAATTGGGGTATATGATGGCCTCTTTTTTTAATGGTTTCTACTGGGTTCCATTGCATTTTGGTTGCCGGTAATGAGATGAATCTCAAGTTCGTATATAGTATACACACACTGATAATAAATATACTTTGAACTTTGAACTTTTGGAAATAGAAGGAAATGAATGTGTTTTTGTCCTACCGCTAAGGTCCAATTCATTGTTCCCAAAAGGCGAGGCACAGAAGTAATAAAGTGCATTTGCAGTGGTCAAAAGGGAAATGACCACAATATAATCCCCACTTCTAGATGAGTAGCCCTCAATACAAAGTGAGTATTTTGAGAAGAAATTCATTTCATCATTTAAACATTTATATACTGGAAAATCTCTTTCTTAGAATCCAGTTTCTTCCATTGTTATCTTTGAAAGAAATAGTACTTATTTTTGAATTTACTATTAGGTTTTGTGAGCTGTTATTTTTGAGGGACAAAGGGGGATGAAAGGTAGGTGAAGATTTTGAGGAAATCTTATTGTTTGAAATATTTTTTGCAGTTTTCACGGAGTAGTCGTAGAGGTTTTTCAAGAATGAACTCCTGGTGTTATTTTCTTTCTTAAACAAAATAATGTAACACTTGGGGAAAAATTGGCAGCACAATATCCCATAGGTTGAAGATAGAATCGTAACCACTTCCACTGCTGGGAGAAACTGACCTTTAGTGGTGACATAGACGGGTACAAAAGTGATCCATGAAATGAAGTATATTAACATGCTGAATGTAATAAACTTGGCCTCATTATAATTTTCTGGTAGTTTTCTACCTTTAAAGGCAAATATAAAGCAAATCAGTGCCAGAAATGCTATGTACCCCAACATAACTGCAAATGCTACATTAGAACCCTCGTTACATTCCAACAAAATTTCTGTGGGGTGTCTGTTAACATCCCAGTGAACCAGTGGACCATTAAAAATTAACCACATTGCACAAATAATAACCTGAAGTCCTGTACAGAAACTTACAATGAGCCATGGATTGTAGAGATTTTTCAAATAATTTTGATTGGCCGGGTTAAAGTTAAATGCTATTAGTATTGCAAGTGACTTTGTCAGAGCGCATGAAACAGAGAGAGTGAAACTGATGCCAAATAAACACTGCCTGATTTTGCAGATGACATTGTTGGGTCTTCCAAGATAAAAGCAAACACTTGCAAAACTGAGCATCAAAGAGAAAAGCATTATGAACGATAGGTGACCGCCATTGGACCTAACAGCTGGCGTGTCAATATTCTTGATGAAGATAACAGCTATTACAAAGATTAAAACTATTCCCAGCGCTGAAAATACCAGCAATACTATAGAAAATGCATTCCTCCACTCAAGAAATACAATGGATTTTTTGTTACACGAGGCACTTCCCGATGGAGCCCACTCATCTTCTTGGCATTGAAAGCACTCCTGTGCATCTGAAATGAAGGTTAAAAAAAAAGATACAATTTAATATATTAAATTATTTGGTTATATATACCTATAGTGCAGGGGTTCCCAACCTGGGGTCTATGGACCCCTCGGTTAATGGTAGGGGTCCATGGTATAAAAAAGGTTGAGAACCCCTGTTTTAGTGGGAAAAAATATCAATACAGCCCATCCAAAAGATTTACTGATGAATGAACACATGCCATGCCACAGTAACGTAGCTATTACTGAGACACTATTACAGCTCGGGCCATTCCGGAGGTCAGAGTTCAATTCTGGCACCGTCTGTGAGGTGTTTGTACGTTCTCCCCTTGAACCATGTGAGTTTCCTCTGGGTGCTCTGGTGTCCTCCCACGGTCCAAAGGTGTACCAGTTAGGAGGTTAATTGTCCTGTGTTGAGGTTAGGGTTAAACAGGTGGATTGCTGGATGGTGCAGCTTGTTGGGCCAAAGCTGTCTGTCTAAATACGTAAGTAAGAGATTCTGCAGATGCCAGGAATCTAGGATAACACACATAGACAAAATCATGGAGGAACTCAGCAGATCAGGCACCAGTTTCATCAGGGTCACAGCCCAAAACATTGACCGATATTCCCCCTCATGGAGGCTGTCTGACCTGCAGAGTCCTCCAGCATTTTATGTGTGGTATTGATGAATGAACTTGCCAAGTGAACAACTGAGTAACTCATTATTGATAAAGATAGCAATTAGAAAGTCAGCACGTAGTGGCCATTTTATTATGGACACCTGTACATTAATGCAAATATCTAATCAGCAAATCACGTGGCAGCAATGCATAAAAGCATACAGCCATGGTCAAGAGGTTCAGTTGTTGTTCAGACAACAACTTCCCCATCAGAATGGGGAAGAAGTGTGATCTAAGTGACTTTGAACATGTAATGATTGTTGGTGCCAGATGGGGTGGTTTGAATATCTCAGATTTGCTGACCTCCCAGGATTTTCACACACAACAGCGTCAAGAGTTCACAGAGAATGGTGTGCACCATTTTGTTAGTTAGGAATTGGCTATAAATCAATTGATTCCACTGCATTCCTTATTAAAAAGGGAGTTATTCAAAAATATTGCTACTATGCTTGGATTTTTGTACTTTGGAATCCAATTAAAGAGACTAGGAGAGAGGAGGTTAGTTCACAACAGGGGGATGGGAACCAGTGCAGAGAGACAGAGGGGTGTAAAATGAGGGTAGAAGCAAAAAGTAGTAAGGTGAAAAGTAAAAGTGGCAGGCCGACAAATCCAGGGCAAAAATCAAAAAGGGCCACTTTTCAACATAATTGTATAAGGGCTCAGAGTGTTGTAAAAGCGAGCCTGAAGGCTTTGTGTGTCAATGCAAGAAGCATTCGTAACAAGGTGGATGAATTAAAAGTGCAAATTGTTATTAATGAATATGATGTAGTTGGGATCACAGAGACATGGCTCCAGGGTGACCAAGGATGGGAGCTCAACATTCAGGGATATTCAATATTCAGGAGGGACAGATATGAAAGAAAAGGAGGTGGGGTAGCATTGCTGGTTAGAGAGGAGATTAATGCAATAGAAAGGAAGGATATTAGCCGGGAAGATGTGGAATCGATATGGGTAGAGCTGCATAACACTAAGGGGCAGAAAATGCTGGTGGGAGTTGTGTACAGGCCACCTAACAGTAGTAGTGAGGTTGGGGATGGTATTAAACAGGAAATTAGAAATGCGTGCAATAAAGGAACAGCAGTTATAATGGGTGACTTCAATCTACATATAGACTGGGTGAACCAAATTGGTAAGGGTGCTGAGGAAGAGGATTTCTTGGAATGTATGCGGGATGGTTTTTTGAACCAACATGTCGAGGAACCAACTAGAGAGCAGGCTATTCTGGACTGGGTATTGAGCAATGAGGAAGGGTTAATTAGCAATCTTGTCGTGAGAGGCCCCTTGGGTAAGAGTGACCATAATATGGTGGAATTCTTCATTAAGATGGAGAGTGACATAGTTAATTCAGAAACAAAGGTTCTGAACTTAAAGAAGAGTAACTTTGAAGGTATGAGACGTGAATTAGCTAAGATAGACTGGCAAATGACACTAAAAGGGTTGGCGGTGGATATGCAATGGCAAGCATTTAAAGATCGCATGGATGAACTACAACAATTGTTCATCCCAGTTTGGCAAAAGAATAAATCAGGGAAGGTAGTGCACCCGTGGCTGACAAGGGAAATTAGGGATAGTATCAATTCCAAAGAAGAAGCATACAAATTAGCCAGAAAAAGTGGCTCACCTGAGGACTGGGAGAAATTCAGAGTCCAGCAGATGAGGACAAAGGGCTTAATTAGGAAGGGGAAAAAAGATTATGAGAGAAAACTGGCAGGGAACATAAAAACTGACTGTAAAAGCTTTTATAGATATGTAAAAAGGAAAAGACTGGTAAAGACAAATGTAGGTCCCCTACAGACAGAAACAGGTGAATTGATTATGGGGAGCAAGGACATGGCAGACCAATTGAATAATTACTTTGGTTCTGTCTTCACTAAGGAGGACACAAATAATCTTCCAGAAATAGTAGGGGACAGAGGGTCCAGTGAGATGGAGGAACTGAGGGAAATAAATGTTAGTAGGGAAGTGGTGTTAGGTAAATTGAAGGGATTGAAGGCAGATAAATCCCTAGGGCCAGATGGTCTGCATCCCAGAGTGCTTAAGGAAGTAGCCCAAGAAATAGTGGATGCATTAGTGATAATTTTTCAAAACTCGTTAGATTCTGGACTAGTTCCTGAGGATTGGAGGGTGGCTAATGTAACCCCACTTTTTAAAAAAGGAGAGAGAGAGAAACTGGGGAATTATAGACCTGTTAGCCTAACATCGGTGGTGGGGAAAATGCTAGAGTCAGTTATCAAAAATGTGATAACAGAACATTTGGAAAGCGGTGAAACTCATCGGACAAAGTCAGCATGGATTTGTGAAAGGAAAATCATGTCTGACGAATCTCATAGAATTTTTTGAGGATGTAACTAGTAGAGTGGATAGGGGAGAACCAGTGGATGTGGTATATTTGGATTTTCAAAAGGCTTTTGACAAAGTCCCACACAGGAGATTAGTGTGCAAACTTAAAGCACACGGTATTGGGGGTAAGGTATTGATGTGGATAGAGAATTGGTTGGCAGACAGGAAGCAAAGATTGGGAATAAACGGGACCTTTTCAGAATGGCAGGCAGTGACTAGTGGGGTACCGCAAGGCTCAGTGCTGGGACCCCAGATGTTTACAATATATATTAATGACTTAGATGAGGGAATTAAATGCAGCATCTCCAAGATTGCGGATGACACGATGCTGGGCGGCAGTGTTAGCTGTGAGGAGGATGCTAAGAGGATGCAGGGTGACTTGGATAGGTTAGGTGAGTGGGCAAATTCATGGCAGATGCAATTTAATGTGGATAAATGTGAAGTTATCCACTTTGGTGGCAAAAACAGGAAAACAGATTATTATTTGAATGGTGGCCGATTAGGAAAAGGGGAGGTGCAACGAGACCTGGATGTCATTATACACCAGTCATTGAAAGTGGGCATGCAGGTACAGCAGGCGGTGAAAAAGGTGAATGGTATGCTGGCATTTATAGCGAGAGGATTCGAGTACAGGAGCAGGGAGGTGCTACTGCAGTTGTACAAGGCCTTGGTGAGACCATACCTGGAGTATTGTGTGCAGTTTTGGTCCCCTAATCTGAGGAAAGACATCCTTGCCATAGAGGGAGTACAAAGAAGGTTCACCAGATTGATTCCTGGGATGGCAGGACTTTCATATGATGAAAGACTGGATCGACTAGGCTTATACTCATTGGAATTTAAAAGATTGAGGGGGGATCTTATTGAAACATATAAAATCCTAAAGGGATTGGACAGACTAGATGCAGGAAGATTGTTCCCGATGTTGGGGAAGTCCAGAACGAGGGGTCAGAGTTTGTGGATAAAAGGGAAGCCTTTTAGGACCGAGATGAGGAAAAACTTCTTCACACAGAGAGTGGTGAATCTGTGGAATTTTCTGCCACAGGAAACAGTTGAGGCCAGTTCATTTGCTATATTTAAGGGGGAGTTAGATATGGCCCTTGTGGATAAAGGGATCAGGGGGTATGAAGGGAAGGCTGGTACAGGGTTCTGAGTTGGATGATCAGCCATTATCATACTGAATGGTGGTGCAGGCTCGAAGGGCTGAATGGCCTACTCCTGCACCTATTTTCTATGTTTCTATGTTTACAAATATGAGAGGTAAGTATTTCAAAGGGATCTGGGAGGTAGGTTTTTAATATTCAGAGAGTATTTGATATATAGAGCGCATTGCAAGGGAATGTGGCGGAATCAGATTCAACAGTTAGGCTTAAGAAAGTTTTAGACAGAGACTTAAATCGGCAAGGCTCAGAGCAGGGGGTGCCAACCCTTTGTTATGCCAAGGACCAATGTCATCAAGCAAGGGGTTCGTGGACTTCAGGTTGGGAATCCTTGGTGTAGAGGAATATCGCCTTAGAGCATCAGAGGGGAGACCCGATAGAGGTGTTTAAGATGATGAAAGAAATAGAAGGAGTAGACTGCCAGAATCTTTTCTCCAGAGGAGAAATATCAGGCATCAAAGGAAATACTTTTAAGTTGGGGAGGTAGGTTTAAAGGTAACAAGAGGTGCTTTATGCAGAGAGCGGGAATGGGTCACTGGGGTAGCAGTAGAATCAGCCAGTTTGGTGAAGTTAAAGTGGCTTTTGGATAGGCACATAAATATGAAGGGAATGATTAGAATATGGATGATAGACAGGGTAAGGACATTTCATATAAATTGATATCAAGATTGGCACAGCAACTTGGGACAAATGGCACAGTCCCAGTGTGGGCAAATGGGATTATATATTTTATTTTATTTAACAATACATACAATGTGGAACAGAGCCTTCCAGCCCAGTGAGCTGAGCCTCCCATCAACCCACTTATTTAACACTAGCCTAATCATGGGACAATTTACAATGGCCAATTAACTTACTAAACGTCATGTCTTGGACTGTGGGAGGAATCCAGGGGAAACCCATGCGGCCATGGGGAGAAGGTACAAACATTTTACAGGTGGCTCTGGAATTGAACTTTGAACTCCGACCCCCTGAGCTGTAACAGCCTCGTGCTAACAGCAACGCTAGCACGATGCCTCTGATTAGTGTAGGTGGGCTGTGTGAGGTGGGCCAAAGGCCTCATTTCTGTACTGTACCATTTTGCTATTCTATGGTAAAGAGTGCGGCTATACAAATGGACAACACAGACAAATAATTTACAGGTAATTTTGTATGTTCCTTACCAGTTGTATTGGAGTATGTATTGTCACTGCAGTTTTTACAGTTGTAACAGCACGTGTGTTGGCTTTCAGAAGACAGTCTTAGCTGCCCAGGCTGGCAGGGGCTCGAACATATTGATTTCACATTCTTTAAAACAAAAATTGAAACATCTGTTTAGAAATTTCAAAAAATATGTTCTCTATCTGTTCCAACAACTAGGGGTGATATGTTCTCAGGGTAATATATACTAGTAATATAAAACAAAGAAAAGCATTGCGAAGAAGGCACACCATCAACTCTAATTTAATTAGGGTTTTGAGGAGTTTGGTATGTCACCAAAGACTCTGGCAAATTTCTACAGATGTATTGTGACTGGGTGGGGGGCAATGCACAGGGTCGAAATAAGCTGCCGAAAGTTGTAAATTCAGCCAGCTCCATCCTGGGCACTAGTCTCCCCAGCACTGAGGACATCTTCGAAAGGCAATGTGTCAAAATCAGGGCAAAAACCATCCAGGATGTTCTCTCTTCTTATTACTGCCATCAGAGAGGAGGTACAGGAGCCTGAAGACACATACTCAACATATTAGGAAATGCTTCTTCCCCTCTGCTTTCAGATTCCTGAATGGACAATAAAGCCATGAACATTTCCTTACTATTTTTGGCCTTTTTCTGCACTACGTATATATCGAGTGATGGATAGAGATAGAGATACACACTGTATATGTATGTATAGATATTTCAGATTCAGAATCAGATTTAGTATCACCGGCACATGTTGTGAAATTTGATGTTTGCAGCAGCAATACATTGCAAGACATAATAAAAAGTACTATAAATTACAATAAAATTATGTAACTAGTGCAAAGAGAAAGCAAAAAAGAGAAAAGACGCGAGGTAGTGATCATGTTGTGGTTCATTATTCAGTCAGCTGGAGGGGAAAAAGATCCTCCTAATATGTTGAGTGTGGGTCTTCAGGCTCCAGTGTCTCCTCCCTGATAGTAGCAATGGGAAGAGGGCACGTCCTGCGTGACGGGTTCCTTACTGATGGATGCCGCCTTTTGAAGATGTCCTGGATGCTGGGGAGGGCAGTGGAATCACTTCAGAGTTAAAATGAGTGATGTTATCCACGCCAGTTCAGGTGCTTGGTAACTTGCTTTTATCAAAGAAATCATATACAAGTTCAGGATCACATCTTTTCGATCAAAATTACCATGATATTCTTCGCATTATTTATGTACATCAAAGTTCAAAGTACATTTATCATCAGAGCAAATGACTGTGAAATTTGGTGTGTGATTTGTATTTAGTTCCACTTTCTGATATCTTTCAGGAAGAATATTAGAGAAGGGGAGACTCGTATAGACCATACCCTGCTCTGGCATTCAATAAGATCAAACCTGGTCTTTTACCACAGCTCTAATCCCAAGGGAACCTTAATAGCTAAAGATCTATCAATCACTGTCTTCAATATAGTGTGAACTGAGCAGGCTTCTGCAGCTCTCCTGGGCAGAGAATTCCAAACGTTCAACACCATCTGGAGAAGAAATTTCCATTCGTTTCATAGAGACATAGAAACATAGAAAATAGGTGCAGGAGTAGGCCATTCGGCCCTTCGAGCCTGTGCTGCCATTCATTATGATCATGGCTGATCATCCAACTCAGAACCCTGCACCAGCCTTCCCTCCATACCCCCTGACCCCCGTAGCCACAAGGACCATATCTAACTCCCTCTTAAATATAGCCAATGAACTGGCCTCAACTGTTTCCTGTGGCAGAGAATTCCACAGATTCACCACTCTCTGTGTGAAGAAGTTTTTCCTAATCTCGGTCCTAAAAGGCTTCCCCTCTATCCTCAAACTGTGACCCCTCGTTCTGGACTTCCCCAACATCAGGAACAATCTTCCTGCATCTAGCCTGTCCAATCCCTTTAGGATCTTATACGTTTCAATCAGATCCCCCCTCAATCTTCTAAATTCCAACGAGTATAAGCCCGGTTCATCCAGTCTTTCTTCATATAAAAGTCCTGCCATCCCAGGAATCAATCTGGTGAACCTTCTCTGTACTCCCTCTATGGCAAGGATGTCTTTCCTCAGATTAGGGGACCAAAACTGCACACAATACTCCAGGTGTGGTCTCCAGGTTTCGGTCCTGAATGGCTTCATTTGAGACTTTGAGCCCAGCCAGTGGAAACCAAGACTCAGAAAATTAATTTTTACCTAATTTATGAAAAAAATTGACTGCCACACCCGAATTAAATTATAAAACTGGTTTACACACACACACACACACACACACAGCATCTATATATAATAATCAAACTTCTCCATGTTACCATGCTTGAAAGATTCAAGGAAATTAAAATCACTGCAAGTTTCCCTCGAAAATACTGCTGAGTTGTGGTGGTTCATGGCATCTAGCAAATTGCATTAAAAATGCACAATCTACCCGAAGGTCCAACCCAACAGTTTCATGTCATAGATGTCTAGATTATGTCTGATTCGTTAAAATGTTGGGAGCATACAAATATGGATAGGAAGCAACAGTTCAGGAATTGGCCCTCTGAGATTTCTCCAGCATGTAATAGGATCATGGCTGATCTGGTTCTAACCAAAATTCAATTTCCCTTCCAACCCCAAGTAATCTTTCATCCCGTGCATACCAAGCATATACACTCATTGGCCACAATATTTGGTACTTCCTGTACCTATTAAAGTGTCCACCAAGTGTATGTTCATGGTCTTCTGCTGCTGTAGCCCATCCACTTCAAGGTTCAACGTGTTGTGCATTCAGAAGTGCTCTTCCGCACACAACTGTTGTAATGCAAGTTTATTTGAGTTACTGTCACCTTCCTGTTAGTTTGAACCAGTCTGGCCATTCTCCTCCGACCTCTTGAATTAACAAGAGCTGATACTCACTAGACTTTTATTTTTGTTTCTCGCACCCATTCCCTGTAAACTCTAGAGACTGTTGTGTGTGAAAATCCCAGGAGATCAGCAGTTTCTGAAATACTCAGATCACCCCATCTGGCACCCACTATTATTCCACAGTCAAAATCATTTAGATCACATTTCTTCCCCATTTTGATGTTTGGTCTATATATGACAACTGAACATCCTGACAATATCTGTATGTTTTTATGCAATGAGTTGCTGCCACATGATTGGCTGAATTGAAAGATAAAGATGCCCAGCCAGTGGCCACCTTATTAGGTACACCTGTACACTTGTTCATTCTCCCTTTCCACTGCCCTCTAGGGAAGCTCAAGGAACTGATGTTTGGTAGCTAACTTTTCAAAAGAATTCCAAATAGATTTGTCAAACAGTTTCTATTCATGAAACTGTGCTTTCTCTAACTATTGTAATTTTCTGACTTTTGTCAAGAAGCAAAGAGCCTATGGTCTCCTGATCCCCGTTATTTGTGACAGAAAATGCAAAGGGAGATGGATTAAAGAGACCATTCATTAGAGAGTAAAGAAGATCGAAATTATTTCAGTTAATGTTTTCAGAAGAGGGTATGGTGTACAATAAAATCTAATGTTAGGAAGATAAATTATAAGACAATGGGATTATAAATTTTAGGTACAGAATTAGGCCATTCGGCCCATTGAGTCTGATCCACCATTCAATCATGGCTGATCAGCTGTGCATCTGGTATCATCTACATTTCTAGGATATGAGATTCAAAGTTGGATGGAAGATTAAATGAGGGAGTGTCAGGAGATTAAGGCCTTTGCTGATGTCAAGGTCATCAAGGTAGAGAGAAGGAAATGGATAAGGAATTTATTCATGGGAAAATATATAGTAGTGGATATCATGCTAAAGGCAAGTTTAAGGGTTAAGAGATCATAAGATAAGATATGGGAACAGAATTAGGCCATTTGTCCCATTGAGTCTGCTCCACCATTCCATCATTAGAAACATAGAAACACAGAAAACATACAGCACAATACAGGCCCTTTGGCCCACAAAGCTGTGCCGAACATGTCCTTATCTTAGAAATTACCTAGGCTTGACCCACAGCCCCCTATTTTTCTAAGCTCCATGTACCTATCCAGGAGTCTCTTAAAAGACCCTATCGTTTCCGCCTCCACCGCCACTGCTGGCAGCCCATTCCACACACTCACCGCTCTCTGTGTAAAAAACTTACCCCTGACATCACCTCTGTACCTACTTCCAAGTACCTTAAAACTATGCCCTTTCGAGCTAGCCATTTCAGCCCTGGGAAAAAGCCCCTGACTATCCACATGATCAGTGCCTCTCATTATCTTGTACGCCTCTATCAGGTCACCTCTCATCCTCTGCAACACTACCTCTTGTCTCTTAAACTCAATCCCAAGACTGATGAAGGCCAATGTACCGTATGCCTTCTTAACCATAGAGACAACCTGCACAGTAGCTTTGAGTGTCCTATGGACTCGGACCCCAAGATCCCTCTGATCCTCCACACTGCCAAGAGTCTTGCCATTAGTGCTATATTCTGCCGTTATATTTGGCCTACCAAAATGAACCACCTCACACTTATCTGGGTTGAACTCCATCTGCCACTTCTCAACCCAGTTCTGCATCCTATCAATGTCTCGCTGAAACCTCTGACAGCCCTCTACACTATCCACAACACCCCCAACCTTTGTGTAATCAGCAAATTTACTAACCCATCCCTCCACTTCCTCATCCAGGTCATTTATAAAAATCACAAAGGCACACCACTGGTCACCGACCTCCATGCAGAATATGACCCGTCTACAACCACCCTTTGCCTTCTGTGGGCAAACAAGTTCTGGATCCACAAAGCAATGTCCCCTTGGACCCCATGCCTCCTTACTTTCTCAATAAGCCTTGCACGGGGTACCTCATCAAATGCTTTGCTGAAATCCATATACACTACATCTACTGCTCTACCTTCATCAATGTGTTTAGTCACATCCTCAGAAAATTCAATCAGGCTCGTAAAGCATGACCTGCCTTCGACAAAGCCATGCTGACGATTGCTAATCATAGTATGCCTCTCCAAATGTTCATAAATTCTGCCTCTCAGGATCTTCTCCATCAACTTACCAACCACTGAAGTAAGACTTAATGGTCTATAATTTTCTGGGCTATCTTTACTCCCTTTCTTGAATAAGGGAACAGCATCCGCAACCCTCCAATCCTTTGGAACCTCTCCCGTCCTCATTGATGATGCAAAGTTCATCGTCAGAGGCTCAGCAATCTCCTCCCTCGCCTCCCACAGTAGCCTGGGGTACATCCCATCTGGTCCTGGTGACTTCTCCAACTTGATGCTTTCCAAAAGCTCCAGCATATCCTCCTCCTTAATATCTATATGCTCAAGCTTTTCAGTCTGAATCATTGTTGAATCATTTCTCTCTCAGCCCCAGTTTCCTGCCATATCCCTGTATCTCTTCATGTGCTGAATCTATTAACCTCTACCTTAAATATTCTCAATAACCTGGCCTCCACAGCCACTTGTGGCAACAAATTACACAGATTCACCACTCTCTGGCTAAAGAAATTCCTTCTTATCTTCATTCCAAAAGGACACACCTCTATTTTAAGCCTGTGTCCTCTGGTCTTAGACTCTCCCACCATAGGAAATATCCCCTCCACCTCCACTCTATTGAAACCTTCTAATATTCGAAAGCTTTCTAAGATTTTCCCCTTAATTCTTTGGAATTCAAGTGAGTAAATCCCAGAGCCATCAAATGCTCCTCATATGATAAGCCTTTCAATCCTAGAATAATTTTGATATTTTAGAAGCAATTTAGGAAATAAATTTTATTGAGGAGAGCAGAGGAAGAGAATTACTGGTGGTGGATGGTGTCGCAGTAGTCTATGTTGGGTAGGATGTGTCATTTGAATGCCTGTCTCCAGACGGCTGATATGAAGACTCCCTTCCAAGCTTTGCCTTGGAGAGGGATTGCCAGATGCCCAAAAGCTTACTTGAATAAGTGCATCACCCCTTCTGATGCCTGGCGGTCTCAGGCCTATGCTCATCCAGAGTGGAAAAGAAAGGCGTGGAACAGGATTAAGAACTTTGAGGCCATGCATTGGTTGAAATAGAGGCCTCATACTCACAGAAGCAGTGCAAAACTTCATGAACTACATACCAGCCTGTGCCCTCAGTCACCTCCTTCCCCAACTACAGAAGAGCCTCTCCCCATTTTGGCCTCAATCGCCACCTGATAATCTGCAAAATCAGATCAGCAGCAAGTCATCCTCAACCCCACGGGGCTGTCAAACAGCAGAAGGGGTGGAAGACAATAAGAAAGATATTTTTGTTTGGTCAATTAATGGTCATGGGAGATGACAAAATTAAGGAATTTGCCTGAATCAAGATGGCACCAGTGAACTACAGCAACTTTCTGTGGGCCACGTACAAAACTTCTGAAATACCTCTTTTGAATTACTCTCACTGCTATCTGCAGCTTGTAATTTGTCTTTTGTAGACTGGCTGTCCGCCTCGCTGGTGCAGTCTTCCATTGATTCTAATATGGCTATTGGACTTATTGAGTATGCCTGCAAGAAAATGAACCTCAGGATTGTAGATGGTGACACATATGTACTTTGAAAATAAATATACTTGGAACTTTGGGCAGTTTATAGAAAGGGCAATGTTTAGAGAGAACCCGACAGTGATTATGGTGTGGCTGGTCCACAGAGTGTGCAATAGGAATTGAGATATTCTTCCAATCCAAAAACCTTGGAAAACTTCGATGGATGTGTTGAGGAGAGTGTGTTGACTGGCTGTATTATGGTCTGGTATGGGAACACCAATGCCTTTGAATGGAAAATCCTACAAAAGGTAGTGGATTTGGCACAGCACATAATGAGTAAAGCCCTGGCAACTACTGAGCACATCTACATGAAATGCTATTGTAGGAACACAGCATCTATCGAGGATCCTCACCACACAGGCCATGCTGTTTTCTCGCTGCTGCCATGAGGTAGAAGGTGCAAGAACCTCAGGACTCACACAGCCTGGTTCAAGAACAGTTATTACCCGTAACACCATAAGACATAGGAACAGAATTAGGCCATCTGGCCCATTGAGTCTGCTCTGCCATTCAATCATGACTGATCCTTTTTTTTCTCCTCCTCAAGCCCAGTTCCTGGCCTTCTCCCTGTAACCTTCGATGCCATGTCCATTCAAGAACTTATCAATCTCTGCCTTAAATACATCCAATGATCTGGACTCCACAGCTGCACGTGGAAACAATTTCCACAAATTCACCACCCTCCGGCTAAAGAAATTCTTCTGTAAATATGTTTTGAAAGGGCGCCCCTCTATCCTGAGGCTGTGCCCTCTTGTCCTCGACTCTCCCACCACGGGAAACATCCTTTCCACATCTACTCTGTCTAGGCCTTTCAACATTCGAAAGATTTCAATCAGATCCCCACTCATCCTTCAGAATTCCAGTGAGTTCAGACCCAGAGCAATCAAACGTTCCTCGTATGAAAACCCTTTCATTCCTGGATAACCCCTCAACCATCAGGGTCTTGAACAAAAGAGGATAATTACACTCATCTATTGTCAGAATCAGAATCACGTTTAACATCACTGGCATATATCGTGAAATTCGTTAACTTAGCAGCAGCAATTCGATGAAATACATGATAATATGAAAATATAAGTAAGTAAATCAATTGCAGTAAATATATAAATATAAATATATATATATATATATATATATGATAATTAAATTAAAAATAGTGCAAAAACAGTAATAGTAATAAAAATGATGTTCCACAACCAATGATCTCACTTTAAGGACTCTTTTATCTTGTTATTTTGAGCACTCATTATTTATTGCTATTTATTTAGATTTGTATTTGCACGGTTTGTTGATTTCTATGCTCTTGCTCTTTTATTGATCCTATTTACAGTTACTATTCTATGGATTTGCTGAGTATGCCCACAGGAAAAAGAATCTCAGAGCTGTATGTGGAAGCATGCAGGTACTGTAATAATAAATTTTACTTTGAATTTTGAACTTGGTTGACATGTATGTTTGCTTAACAGCTACATGCAGATTAGGTATACATTTGTACCTGTAGTTATGAGAGTATATATTAAAATTGGGTATTATATTAAAAGCGTGTGGCCAAGTGGTTAAGGCATTCGTCTAGTGATTTGAAGGTTGCTAGTTCAAGCCTTGGCTGAGGCATTGTGTTGTGTCCTTGAGCGAGGCACTTAACCACACATTGCTCTGTGACGACATCGGTGCCAAGCTGTATGGGTCCTAATGCCCCTCCCTCGGACAACATCGGTGGCGTGGAGAGCGGAGACTTGCAGCATGGGCAACTGCTGGTCTTCCATACAACCTTGCCTAGGCCTGCGCCCAGGAAACCTTCCAAGGCGCAAATCCATGGTCTCATGAGACTAACGGATGCCTATATAGTATATAATGTATAACTATAATGTATAAACTATAATGTATAAACTATATAAAATTACCTTTAAAAGATTGAACCGTGGATTCTTAATTATAAATTTATTCTTCTGGATATCATACTCTGCAACTGCGTTATTAAATTCCATCTTTCCATTGATTGATTTCCACATGAGGATATCATACCCAGAGATAAAATCTCCCGAAGTATTAAAATAGATTCTATAGCCGTCTTCAGTTATATTCACTTTCTTCAATGTGTCCAGTAGCTGTAGGAAAATTCAAAGCATGCAATGTATATCTTTTGTTAAGGGAATATTGCCTTGGTAATATTGTCTCGTAATAATTGGAATATTGTCTTCACCATTTACACCTCGGACTTCAACTACTGCACAGAGTCTTGTTGTCTTCAGAAGTTTTCTGATGACTCTGCCATAGTTGGATGCATCAGCAAGGGATATGAGGCTGAGTACAGGGCTACAGTAGGAAACTTTGTCACATGATGTGAGCAGAATTATCTGCAGTTCAATGTGAAAAAGACTAAGGAGCTGGTGGTAGACCTGAGGAGAGCTAAGGTACCGGCGACCCCTGTTTCCATCCAGGGGGTCAGTGTGGACATGGTGCAGGATTACAAATACCTGGGGATACAAGTTGACAATAAACTGGACTGGTCAAAGAACACGGAGGCTGTCTACAAGAAGGGTCAGCATTGTCTCTATTTCCTGAGGAGACTGAGGTCCTTTAACATCTGTCGGATGATGCTGAGGATGTTCTATGAGTCTGTGGTGGACAGTGCTATCATGTTTGCTGTTGTGTGCTGGGGCAGCAGGCTGAGGGTAGCAGACACCAACAGAATCAACAAACTCATTCGTAAGGTCAGTGATGCTGTGGGGATGGAACTGGACTCTCTGACGGTGGTGTCTGAAAAGAGGATGCTGGCCAAGTTGCATGCCATCTTGGACAATGTCTCCCATCCACTACATAATGTACTGGGTGGGCACAGGAGTACATTCAGTCAGAGACTCATTCCACTGAGATGCAGCACTGAGTGTCATAGGAAGTCATTCCTGCCTGTGGCCATCAAACTTTACAACTCCTCCCTTGGAGGGTCAGACACCCTGAGCCAATAGGCTGGTCCTGGACTTATTTCCTGGCATAATTTACATATTACTATTTAATTATTTATGGTTTTATTACTATTTAATTATTTATGGTGCAACTGTAACGAAAACCAATTTTCCTCGAGATCAATAAAGTATGACTATGACTATAACATGAATCAACATCAAATTATTGCTCTAATATTGTACAATAGAAGTTATGAAAAAGAAACCCTATATCTAATAAATTGCTGGTCAACATGGTAGTGTAGTTGTTAGTGCATCTCTTTATAGCGCAAGCGACTGGGGATCAATTCCCATCGCTGTCTGTAGGTTCATTCTTGCTTATTTCTGCCAAGTGTCATAGAAAAGTACAGCATGAAACCAGGCTCCTTGGCCCATCTAGTCCATACCATCTCACTTAAACTGCCTACTCCCATTAACCTACACCAGGATCATAGCCCTCCACACACCTACCATCCATGTATCTATCCAAACTTCTCTTAAATGTTGAAATCGAGCTCGCAAGCACCACTTGCACTGGCAGCTCGTTCCACACTCTCGCCACCCTCTGAGTGTCCGACCCAGCCTCAGAGGAAAAAGCCTGCTTACGTTGACCCCATCTATACCCCTCATAATTCTGTATATTCTGTCAAATTTCCTCTCAATCTTCAATGTTCCAAGGAACAAAGTCCTAACCTAGTAATCTTTCTGTAAAACTCAGGTCTTCCAGACCCGGCAACAGCCTTGTAAATTTTCCCCGTACTCTTTCAACCTTATTGACATCTGTCCTGTAGGCAGGTGGCCAAAACTGCACCCAATACTCCAAGTGCTCTGGTTTCCTTGCACATTCTAAGGATGTACAGCTTCGTAGGTGAATTGGTCACAGGGGTGTCATTGGGTGTTGTGGACACTTTGCGCCAGAAGGGCCTGTAACTGTGCTCTAAATTTAAGAAAAAATAATTAAAAATAAACAAAGATTAACAAACAACCACAGTATGAAAGAAATCAAATTGTGCAAATGAAAAAAACACTGAGTTGGAAATAGTCCTTGAGAGTGAATTTGCAGGTTGTAGAATGTGTCAGAATGTTAATGAATGGTAATGCTGGGAAATAATTGTTGACTATGAGACTATACAACATATGAGCAGAGTTAGGCCTTTGGCTCATTGAGTCTGCTCTGTCAATTCATCATGGCTGATCCATTTCCCTCTCAGCCCTAATGTCCTGCCTTCTCCTCGTTTCCTTTTATGCCCTGACTAATTAAAAATATATCAATCTCTGCCTTAAATATACCCAATGATGGCCTCCACAGCTGCTTGTGGAAACAAATTCCATAGATTCACCACTTTCTGGCTAAGGAATTTCCTCCTCATCTCCATTCTAAAAGAATGCTCCTCTATTCTGAGGCTATATCTTAGGCTTCCCCACCATAGAAAACATCCTTTCCACACCCACTCTTTTGAGGCCATTCACCATTCGATAGGTTTCAATGAGGTCACCTCTTATTCTTCCGAATTCCGGTGAGTAGAGGCCCAGAGCCACCAACGCTCTTCATATGACAAGCCTTGCAATCCCAGAATCAATTTTGTGAACCTCCTTTGAACCCTCTCCAATGTTGTAAGTAAATGCTTTGAGAGGCTGGTTAAAGACTACATCTGCAGCATGCTACCACCCGCAATGGACTCCCTGCAATTTGACGACTGATGGAACCGGTCTATGCCATAGGCACAGCACAACACATCATCCTCACTCACCTGGAGAAGAGAGATTCATACCTTAGAATGCCGTTCCTGGACTACAGGTCAGCATTCCACACCATAACTCCCTCCAGACTTGACAGGAAGCTCAGAGACCTCGGCCTGCACCCCACCTTGTGTAGCTGGATCCTAGACTTCCTAACGGATCGCTGACAGGTGGTAAGGATGGGCTCACTCACCTCTGCCCCTCAACACAGGTGCCCCCCCAGGGTTGTATCCTGAGTCCCCTCTTCTACTCCGTTTACACCCACGATTGTGCTGCCACACACAGCTCCAATCTGCTGATCAAATTCACAGATGACATGACTTTGATTGGCCTTATTTCTAGGAGTGATGAGACAGCCTACAGAGGAGTTTGACACCCTGACACAGTGGTGCCAGGATAACAACTGCTCCCTCAATGTCCAAAAAACAAAAGAGCTGGTTGTGGATTACAGGAGGAATAGAGACAGGCTCGTCCCAATCAACATCAAACGGACTGCAACTGAGAGGGTGAGCAGTTTCAAGTTCCTCGGTAGACACAACACCGAAGATCTCACCTGGAGTATACACACTGTCTGTGTGGCAAAAAAAGCACAACAGCGTCTCTGCCACCTCAGGCGACTGAAGAAGTTCGGCATGAGCCCCTACATCCTCAAGACCTTCTACATTGAGAGCATCCTGTCTGGCTGTATCAGCGCCTGGTACAGGACCTACACCAACTTTGAATGCTGGGCATTTCAGAGAGTGGTACAGACAGCCCAGCGCATCTCTGGGTGTGAACTTCTCTCCATTGAGGACATTTACAGCAGCAGTTACAGAAAGAAGGCCTGGAAGACCATCGGGGACACCAGTCACCCCAACCATAAGCTGTTTCAGCTGCTTCCGTCTGGCAAACGGTATTGTGGCATTTAAGCTTGGACCAACAGGCTACGGGACAGCTTCTTACTACAAGCCTTTAGACTTATAAATTCACATGCCTGTACATTGTGGTGGAGTTATAACGCAAAGATTTATATTCCCCCACGTTGTGGGATGGATGTAAGATTTAAATAAATAAATATATAATGTAAATGAGGGGCCAAAATCTGCTCACAATACTCCAGGTGAGTCCTCACCAGTGCCTTATAAAGCCTTAACCTTACATCCTAGTTCTCTCGTAATGAATGCTAGCGTCACATTTACTTAGAAGAGAGGACCAAAGCTCATGGTTTTGTTAAAGGTGATCTCATTTACAATAACAACATTCAAGATTCAAGATTCATTTATTATCAAAGAATGTATAAATTATACAACCTTGAGGTTTGCTTGCTCACAGGTAGCCCCAAAGCAAGAAATCGGAAAGAACCCAATTAGATAGATAGATAGACATACTTTAGTGATCCCGAGGGAAATTGGGTTTCGTTACAGTTGCACCAACCAAGGATAGAGTATAAATGTAGCAATATAAAACCATAAATAATTAAATGATAATATGTAAATTATGCCAGATGGAAATAAGTCCAGGACCAGCCTATTGGCTCAGGGTGTCTGACCCTCCAAGGGAGGAGTTGTAAAGTTTGATGGCCACAGGCAGAAATGACTTCCTATGACGCTCTGTGTTGCATCTCGGTGGAATGAGTCTCTGGCTGAATGTACTCCTGTGCCCACCCAGTACATTATGTAGTGGATTAAAGAATAAAAATAAAAATAAAGGACCAACCCTTGATGCCAATAAAAAAAATAAATTATGCAAACAATTGAAGAGGACAACAGCACTCTGAACCAAAATTGAGTCCTCAGATCCAAATCCCGGAGTAGGCTGAAGGTATTGATTATCAGTTCATCATATTAGCATCATATTAAGTGTCTGCATCAATTATACAATTAGTCTGTGAGAAGCGGTGTTGACCTACAAGACTTACCTCCCAAGGTGCAAAATCTAATGACCGTTGGCAAATCTCTTCATTGCATTGTAGGAGAGTGTGGAGTGCGTGTGCAAGAGCAACCACTGACCACTGTATACTTGAAGTAACACCTGGTTCGATGTTTTTCAGTAGGAAGTCATTTTGCTGGGATTGCAATTTCGTATCATTGGTGACAGCATCATAATTCTGAAATCTCTCATCTGCAATACATGTATCTATATCTTTACTTAGATCATCTTTACAAGAGTTGTAAAGCATGTAATAATTCTTTAAAAAGGAGTTTGGATGTGTCAAACTAAGTGACAAATTTTTCACGTAGTTTTCAAACTTTGAGATATTCCCTTTTTGAAATGCAAATCCCACGATATCCCCAATGTTATGAACTGTTTCCAGGCGAATGATGTTATTGTTACTCGACCAGGTGTCACTGGCAATCCAGACTTTGCTCAGGTTGTGAACACCTAAGATTTCGAATAGCTCGGTGACATGAGACGCTCTAGCAAACATAATGATGACGCTCGCCCGTGTCTTGTTGATGATGGTGTTTGCTACTTCTTTTATCCTGGAAGTCGTTACCTGATCTGACGAGTAAAATGGAATGACCTCACGGAAAGCAATGCATATGCCCAGTCTCTCCGCCTCAGAAATGAAGTCGTCTATCCCTGAACGGCTGTAGTCATCGTCGCTTGCAATCGTTCCCACCCAGTTCCAATCAAAGGTGTGAACCAAATTGGCTATGGCTTTACTCTGAAAGCTGTCACTTGGGATGGTTCTCAGGAATGCAGGGAATCGAGTCTTATCGCTCAGAATTTTAGCCGAAGCCGAGTAGCTGATCTGTAAAAGATTCAGACGGTCAAAAGCAAAGCCTCACTTTGAAGTCCAAGTTTATTTATTTATTGAGATACAGCATGGAATAGGCTCTTTCCAACCCTTCGAACCACACTGTCCAGCAGTCCTCCAATTCACGGGACAATTTACAATGACCAATTTACCCACCAACCAGTAGGTCTTTGGACTGTGCGAGGAAAGTAGAGCACCCAGAGGAAACCCACATGGTCACGTGGAGAACATGCAAACTCCTTATTGGCATCAGTGGGACAGTAAAATGTTGTGCTAACTACTACCCTCCCGTACCACGGTATATCTATATTCCAGATAAAGGAATGTGATTAAATTAAAACCGGCCTCTTACATACCAAGTTAGAATATGTTATATTAGGGAATAAAGAAATGAATAAATAAATAAAGATGTGTCTTTAGCTTCACGGAAGAATAAGAATCGGGTTTATTCTTATTCTCAGTCCGAAAAGAGAACAGTTTATTCCCTCATAGACACTGCTTGGTTGTGGAATTCCTCCAGCATGTTGTGTATGTTGCTCTGGTTATTTTGATAACTTCTAGCGTGTTTGTTTAAAATTGTCTTTTACCCACGACTTTGTGGTATATCTTGTCTTCAACTTAATTGATCGTCTTGTACGGGTGTTAGGTGATGTTCCCTCTAACTTGTAATGACTATGTGCGCAAAAATCTTGAGCTGGGGCAATTTTTTTACCCCGTGATAACAATGTGCAGTACTAAATAATTTCTTCAATAAAAACAGTATAAATAAGCCAGTTCTAAAATCTGCAGACAAATCATTGCAAACGCTACGTTGTCAACACCGTCTGCATCAGAAACTGGAAAAGGCAATGTGATTGTGTACGATCGTGAAATATACTTAACTTGCCAGCGAGGTAGATGGTGATAACCATTCATGTGTAGTTTGAATTGCTTTGTGTGCTACCAGCAAAAGAGTGCACTCACACTCGCACACCTTACAGGGAACGTTGGTACCAGAGTGGAGATACATTTCCACCAAAGGAGGTGTAAAGTGCCCCTTCCTTCCACTGGCCTGCAGGTCACCCATAAGACCATAAGACAAAGGAGCAGAAGTCGGCCATTCGGCCCATCGAGTCTGCTCCGCCATTTTATCATGAGCTGATCCATTCTCCCATTTAGTCCCACTCCCCCACCTTCTCACCATAACCTTTGATGCCCTGGCTACTCAGATACCTATCAATCTCTGCCTTAAATACACCCAATGACTTGGCCTCCACTGCCGCCCGTGTCAACAAATTGCATAGATTCACCGCCCTCTACCCTTGGGCAAGGTGTAGCATCTGCTCAGTACCCCTCCCCCCATCCAGGGTCACATGAAGCCATGGGAGCAGGTGGTGGGTGCCCTGGTTATGCGACCACTGATCCAAGCAGACAGATTGACAATGGCTGGGGTCACCCATCGTGTAAAGACACTGACCTGAAGAAAGCAATAGCAAACCACTTCAGTAGAAAAGTTTACCAAGAGCAGTCTTGGTCATGGAAAGATCAGGATTGTCTCCATCATACAATACGGCACATAATGATGACGATCTGGAATGTGTTGTTTTGCAGCTGCAGCAGCACAGAGAGATAAAATCACTTGTAAAGGCTTCTCTGTAATGTTTCACTGCTGATGTAACGGTTTCTCTGTAGCAGCAATATTTGGGTTATGGCTAGGAGATAACAGGGTTTGGTATGCAGGGATTAGCCAATGAGGAAATGTTGTTCTTTCTTGTACATCTGGGAGCCGGGTTTTCGCAGTTCTTTGTCGAGGAGGGATGAAGAGGGAAGGCACGTGTGGAGAGATCTGGTAGACCACCAGACATAGTGGACATCTGAGGGTCCAAAGGTTGGCGACGTTCGGAGGAGATCGATGGTGGAAGAATGACTACTGAGTGAGCTCCAACTGGGACTTTGACTTTGACTTGGGCCCTTTTTTTATTTCTAACCCTATATTCAGATTAAGGTTCATAAAGTCTATCATTTAATTGCATATGGTGTACTGTCTGACATTTTGTGTTGTGGGTTTGTAACTGGGGGTACATTACACAGCATCCACACAAACGTGTTTACCCAGTTTGGCGGGGTCGAAGGCTGATTCCCCTAGACGAACGCGAGCTGGGAGAGCCTGAGGGTTACACACTAAAGGCATCAAAAATTAAATAATAAAAAAAAGGAGTAATGAGGTAGCGTTCATGGGTTCATGGACTATGGAGAACACTGATAGCAGAAGGGAAGAAGCTCTTGAAAATGGCAATGTACTATATAGCACTCACTCAGTAAAATTCTTAGGCACATATATATATATATATATAGCAGCTAGGGTGCCTCAGGCTTCTATATATATAGTGAGCCACACTGGCTATACGTGCCTAAGACTTTTGCAGTGTGCTTTTGTAATTTCATGTATTGCACCATCCTGCTGATGTAAAAAAAACACAAATTTCGTGGCATATGTGAGTGGTGATGAACCTATTCTGATACGGGTCTCTGTTGAGGACTGAGAGTGGGAAGGGAGCAGGGAGAGGGGACTAAATTATTTATTTTTATTGAGTTGCAGTGTAGAGAATGACCTTCGAACCATGCGCCCAGCAACTCCCCCAATTCCATCCTAGCCTAATCGCGGGACAATTTACAATGGCTAATTCACCTACCAACCGGTACATCTTTGGACTGTGGGGGGGAAAGCGGAGCATCCGGAGAAAACGCACGCGGTCACGGGGATAACGTACAAACTCTTTACAGTCAGCGGCGGGAAATTGAACCTGGGTAGCTGGTACTGTAAACGTTGTGCTACCCTGTACACGACCATGAAAAAGGAAAGGGAGAGGGGAGGAGCGGAAAGCACCAGAGAGGCAGTCTGTAATGATCAATAAAACAATTGCTTTGAATCAAATTACCTTGCCTGGTGTTTCAAGGCTGGGTGTGTCATATGACGTAGAGTACTATGCAAAAGCTTTAGCTACCCTAGCTATATTTTTTAATATATTTGTTTACAATATATATTAATGACTTAGATGAGGGAATTAAATGCAGCATCTCCAAGTTTGCGGATGACACGAAGCTGGGTGGCAGTGTTAGCTGTGAGGAGGATGCTAAGAGGATACAGGGTGACTTGGATAGGTTGGGTGAGTGGGCAAATTCATGGCAGATGCAATTTAATGTGGATAAATGTGAGGTTATCCACTTTGGTGGCAAAAACAGGAAAACAGATTATTATCTGAATGGTGGCCGATTAGGAAAAGGGGAGGTGCAACGAGACCTGGGTGTCATTATACACCAGTCATTGAAAGTGGGCATGCAGCTCCAGCAGGCGGTGAAAAAGGCGAATGGTATGCTGGCATTCATAGCAAGAGGATTCGAGTACAGGAGCAGAGAGGTACTACTGCAGTTGTACAAGGCCTTGGTGAGACCACGCCTGGAGTATTGTGTGCAGTTTTGGTCCCCTAATCTGAGGAAAGACATCCTTGCCATAGAGGGAGTACAAAGAAGGTTCATCAGATTTATTCCTTGGATGGCAGGACTTTCATATGATGAAAGACTGGATCGACTAGGCTTATATTCGTTGGAATTTAGAAGATTGAGGGGGGATCTTATTGAAATGTATAAAATCCTAAAGGGATTGGACAGGCTAGATGCAGGAAGATTGTTCCCAATGTTGGGGAAGTCCAGAACGAGGGGTCACAATTTGTGGATAAAGGGGAAGCCTTTTAGGACCGAGATGAGGAAAAACTTCTTCACACAGAGAGTGGTGAATCTGTGGAATCCTCTGCCACAGGATACGGTTGAGGCCAGTTCATTGGCTATATTTAAGAGGGAGTTAGATATGGCCCTTGTGGCTAAAGGGATCAGGGGGTATGGAGAGAAGGCTGGTACAGGGTTCTGAGTTGGATGATCAGCTATGATCATAGTGAATGGTGGTGCAGGCTCGAAGGGCTGAATGGCCTACTCCTGCACCTATTTTCTATGCTTCTATATATATGTGCCTAAGACTTTTGCACCGTACTGTAGCTCTAGAATTTATTCACCTATTCATTTATCCTCTTTCTAATTTTAATTTTGTTTGATTCTAAACATGCATAATCTAGTAAAATTTGAGCTATGTGCCACTCTGTACCTTACAGATGTAAACAGAACCATCAAAGATTGTAGCAACATACACAAAATACTGGAGGAACTCAAGAGTGTCAGTCGACATCTGTAAAAGGAATAAACAGTCGATGTTTTGGGCCAAGACTCATCAGTGTGACTGGAAAGGAAAGGGGAAGAAGCCGGAATTAAAGGGTGAGAGGACGAGAAGGAGTACAAGCTGGAAGGCGATAGGTAATGCCAACTGGGTGGGGGAAGGAAGGATGAAGTGAGAAGCTGGGAAGTTATAGGAGGAAAAGGTGACCGGCTGAAGAGGATGGAATCTGATGGGAGAGGAGAGTGGACTATGGGACAAAGGGAGGAAGGATGGGCACCAAGGGGAGGGGGTAGGCAGGCGAGGAGAAGAGGTAAGAGGGGAGACAGGGTGGGGAATGGAAGAGGAGGGGTGCGGGAGGGGATCAGCTGTTGTGTTCATTATTGAGGGATAGCGTAGGGCTAGTGCCTGGCCTGCTGAGTTCCTCGAGCATTTTGTGTGAATTGTTTGGATTTCCAGCATCTGCAAATTCTCTCTTGTTTGTGATTTCACCACCCAAATCTGTATCTCTAGCAGGCTTCTACACAGTCCACAACACCACTGATAATGGTTCGTCAAAGGGGGAAATTTTTTTTACCAGAATGAGGAATTGATATTCATGCCATCATGTTGGAAGCTACCCAAATGGAATATAAAGTGCTGCAGGTTGCCAGCCTGCAGGATAATCAACTGACCTCATCCCCCCTTCTCCACCCATTTGGCTTCTCGTATCATCTTCGAGCTTGTATTCCCCACTCTTCCCCCCTTTCCTTTCCAGTCCTGATGAAGGGCCTGGGCCTGAAGTATTGACTGCTTATCACCCTCTAGAAATGCTGCCGGACTTGTTGAGTTCCTCCAGCACTTTGATGTGTTTCTCTGAATTTCCAACAGCAGCAGAATCTCTTGTATTTCATGATCAGCAAGACCATATGAGCTCAGAGCAGGAGCGAAAAATAAATATTTTATAGGTAACTGTAAACTGTCACACTCTGATGATTTCATTACCTGGGGCATAAGGTTTATGTTCAGTAATCGTGCCACTGAAATGCTAACTTCTGACGTAGCAGCTCCTATAACTGCCTTAACTGCTGGCAGGTAATCTGTATAATTGCAGTGAACTTCAACGCAGTTATCGGAATAGTTGGCTTTAGAAAGAAACTGCAGGACTGCCCTCAGTGCCATCGTGGGTTCCGTACAGGTGTCATATATTTGGTATCCCAGTTTGATTCCAGGTAACAGAGTCGAATTGTTTATCATCTCGATGGAGTGGACCATGGCAAGAATTTTTACCAGACCTCGCACGTCAAACCTGAATATCAAGGAGGAAAGTGAAGAGAAATAAAAGTTACTAACTTATGCAGAAGGCATACATTAATAGCAGTATAATCACTGTTCCCTCTGACTGTGCAGGTGCGCAGCCGCACAGTAACTGAAATGCTCCCACGCACGTAGCCTTTGTTGCTGTGCAGCTGGAATTCTCTTTTATATATAATGTCAATATAATTTTGAAATTATGTTAATATAATTTCAAAGCAGGATAGACCAAGGTTGATGTTCTGTAATTGGATTTTCAGAAGGCCTTTGACAAGGTGCCGCACATGAGGCTGCTTGACAAGATTGGAGCCCATGGTATTACAGGAAAGATTCTAGCATAGGTAAAGCAGTGGCTGATTGGCAGGAGGCAAAGAGTGGGAACAAAGGGAGCCTTTTCTGGTTGGCTGCCGATGTCTAGTGGTCTTCTACAGGGTTCTGTGTTGAGACCGCTTCTTTTTATGTTATATGTCAATGATTCAGATAATGGAATTGATGGCTTTGTTACAAAGTTTGCGGATGATATGAAGATAGGTAGAGAGGCAGGTAGTTTTGAGGAAGTAAAGAGGCTACAGAAGGTCTTAGACAGATTAAGAGAATGGGCAAAGAAGTGACAGATGAAATGCAGTGTCAGGAACTGTATGGTCATGCAATTTAGTAAAAGAAATAAAAGGGTAGATTATTTTCTAAATTGAGATAAAGTTCAAAAACCTGAGGTGCAAAGGGACTTGGGAATCTTTGTGCAGGATTCCCTAAAAGTTAATTTGCAAGTTGAGTCTATGGTGAGGAAGGCAAATGAGATGTTAGCATTCATTTCAAGGGGACTAGAATATAAAAGCAAAGGTGTCATGTTGAAACTTTACAAAGCACTGGTGAGGATTCACTTGGAGTATTGTGAGCAGGTTTGGGCCCCTTATAATAGAAAGGATGTGCTGAAACTGGAGAGGTTTCAAAGGAGGTTCATGAAAATGATTCCAGGATTGAATGACTTGTATATGGAAATGTTTGCTAGCTCTGGGCCTGTATTCTCAGAAGAATGAGGGGTGACCTCATTGAAACCTATCAAATGGTGAAAGGCCTTGACAGAGTGGATGTGGAGAGAATGTTTCCTGTGGTGGGAGACTCTAAGACCAGAGGACACAACCTCAGAATAGAGAGACATTCTATGAGATGAGGAGAAATTTCTTTAGCCAAGAAGTGGTGAATCTGTGGAACTTGTTGCCATAGGCAGCATTGTAGGCCAAGTCTTTATGTATACTTAAGGCAGAGTTTGACAGATTCTTGATTGGTCATGGTATGAAGGGATACGGGGAGTACGCAGGAGAATGGGGGTGAGAGGAAATTGGATCAGCCATAATAAAATGGTGGAGCAGACCGAATGGGCCAAATGGTTTATTTCTGCTCCTATACTGCATCTTATGGTCTTAGAAATTTGAAATCTATGTTAATATAATTGCAAAATACCCATTAATTATGTATTAATGAATAAATCCACAAATTTTAAAATAATAAATGTTTACCTTTACTTTGAAACCTTTTATAGCTTCAACATTATATTGTCAGTGTTTCAAGTTACATTACTGTTATAAATTGTAACAATAAACACAGAATGGAAGTTGGTAGTTCATTGTTAATGAACTACTAGCTCGCTGAATGTCAATGCCAACTAGTCAAAACATTTTATTTTTACCATTGTGCCTGTTAGTTGTCTTGACCATCTGAAATTGTATACTTGTCTTCTAAGTTGTGGTTTGTGTTTGTCTGAAGTGCATATTACAAAAAAAATTAAAATGTAAACAACAGGAATTCTGCAGAATCTGGAAATTCAAGCAACACACATCAAAGTTGCTGGTGAACGCAGCAGGCCAGGCAGCATCTCTAGGAAGAGGTACAGTCGACGTTTCAGGCCGAGACCCTTTGTCAGCACACATTAAAATACAATACAGTTTACAGGCTATGTAAAACTTTCATGATAAGAGCAATGGTTGGTCTGTTCAGCTGTAAAACGTAAAGTATCTGTTCAGCTGTAAAACGTTGATTATAATCCTTGTACTGTGGATGACACGGTAGTGTACAATGCCTACAACCTGAATTCAATTCCACCCATGCCTGTAAGGAGTTTGTATGTTCTCCCTGTGATGGGATGGATTTCCTTCCACATTGTAAAGACATACAGGATGGTAAGTTGGGGCTAGATGTATGCCAACACTTACAGCTCCCCCCAGCGCAATTCTTGAACTGTATTGGTCGTTGAAGCAAACGACACCTTTCACTGTATGTTTCAAAGTTCGAAGTTCAAAGTAAATTTATTATCAAAGTAAATATATCACACCAAGTACTACCCTGGGATACATTTTCTTGCGAGCATTCTTAGTAGCATAAAGAAGTGTAATAGAATCAATGGAAAACAACACACAAAGACTGACAAATTGTGAAAATCCAAAAAGAAACAAGTAATAACTATGAGTAGATAAATAACACTAAATTGTTATTAAAGTAGTAAATCAATGACACTACATCAATGTTTTGATGTTCATGTGAAAAATAACTTTTGATCTTTTTGTTATTTCTATTTTTATTCTGATCATGAAAGCTACTTGGCCAGGATGATTATTATTCTGATCAACACAAAGAGCTTCTAATTGTGCATTATCTTAAATTATTTATATTTTTAATGCTTTCTGCCTGTTCTTCTTGTCTTGTTTGTGTTGCGGAAACTGTTAGAGCCTGTGATGTGTAGTTTGGAAGTTCATCGAATGGTCTGTGTGCCTGGAGAACTGCTTCGTGGAGCTCAGAGATGTGGGCCCGAAAAGGACCAAGAACACGGGCTGACTCATGGAAAAGACCAGAGGCGGGACGTGGGGTCATGAACGACTCCATGTCAAAGCAGCGAGGAAGGTTGAAACATTGAGGTGAATGCGGAGGAGATCAGTGATTGCTCACAACAGAGGCCACTGGGTTGGCAGCGTTCTGACTGGTCAGCGATTGCTCCCCAAGGAGCCCACCGAGGTGAATGCGGAGGGGGTCAGCGACCGTACCCAATGCAGGCCAGATGGTCACCGATCGCTCCCCAAGGAGTCCACCGAGGTGTGAGTTTTGAGTCGCGGAAGGACTGTTCAGTGTCCTGAGATTTATGTGATTGGACTGTACTTTATATTGGTCTCCTTCAGCTTTTTGACGTTTTCTTTCTTGTGACCAATTTGCGGGTGGGTGATCTATTCATTCTTGGTATGTGTTGGGGATGGGGGGGGGCGACGGTTTTTCTCATAGTTCTTTTTTGTGAGTGGGGGGTAGGGGATTGTTATTGTCACTTCTTTCTGCGGGGGATGGGTTGGGGACTTGTTGCTATTGTCGCTGTTTTTTTCTTGCGGGGGGGTGGAGGTTTTGATGCTATTTTTGCTGTTTTTTCTGTGGGGGTGGGGTAGTAGGGGATTTTGGGGTTCACGAGTTATGTTTCTTTTTTTGATGTGGGGGCAGAGTTGATGTATTTTCTTTCTGTATCTCATGGCTATCTGGAGAAGACAGATATCAGGGTTGTATTGTACATGCATGCCTTAACAATAAAATGAACCTTCAAACCTTTGTTGAGTGTTCTAGTGGGCGAGTCTAGGATCAGAGAGCCAAGCCTCAGATTACAAGGATATCCGTTTAGAACGGAGATGTGGAGGAATTTCTTTAGTCAAAGTGTGATGGATCTGTGGAATTCTGTGCCACAGACAGCTGTGGAGGCTAAGACATCGGGTATATTTAAAGCTGAGGTTGATAGGTTTTTGATAAGTCGAACGTTCCAGGGAGAAGGCATGAGAACGGGGTTAAGAGGATGGAATGGCAGAGCAGACTCAATGTCGTAATTCTGCTCCTGTGTCTTATGGTTTAATTGTGGATTGACCAAAGATAGTGAATCACTCAGCCCAGTGCCCGCTGTCTTAACTGTGTTGGATCCACTGCTACAAACTACAGGGTGCCTACTAGGCAAGGACAGTGTGGCTGAAGGCTCCAGTGTTCATTGAGTAACCTAGGTGAGCAGAATGAAAACCAGATTAAAGTTAGCATCATTTATCCCATTTACATTGAAACACTGAGCAAAATGCGCTGCTTGCATCAAAAGCCAACGTAGTCTGAGGATGTGCTGGGTGCCTCCTGCAAGTGTCACCATATGCCTGGTGCCAACTTGGCGCTGTGTACAACTTACTAACCTTAAACCGCAGGTCTTTTGGGTTACGAGAGGAAACCAGAGGAGCGGGAGGTCACCCACTTGGGGAGAACAGACATATACCTTACCGACAGTGGCAGGAATTGCACCCTGATCACTGGCGCCGTGAACATTACACTAGCTGTTACTCTACCGGGCTGCCCCACAGGTGATGGGTGGTCGTATGAACAGCCAGTGCATATCACAAGTCCTGGTTATGTGACCACTGACACCAGGCAGACAATCTCTGAAGAGTATTGATAATGGCTGGGGTCACCCGACTTGTAAAGACACTGCCCAGAAGAAGGCAATGGCAAACCACTCCTGTACAGAAATTTTTCAAGGACAATCACAGTCATGGAAAGACCATGATCACCCACTTTATACGACACAGCACATAATGGTGATGACAGCTTTTCGTTGTTTGATTTCAACACTGACCTGCTCTAAGGCATTCTGCATGACCCAGGTGCCTCTGATCAGCTGTTTAGCTACTTAAATGTTAGAGTTATTTTGTTGGCCCATAGCTCTGCCAGGTATTGTTTCTCTCTCAGTCTTTAGTACCTGTCATTGCCAGTATGTGTGACTGGTTCTACTGGTTTGTCAATCTCGTCTCTAATTTAATTCCTGGTTTCACACTCGAGGGCAAACACAGTATATCTCTCATCAACCCCCCTCTCTTGATGTTCTTCCTCCTTTCCATTGTCCCATGGTCCACCGTCCTCTCCTACCTTCTTCAACTCTTTACCTTTTCCACTTATCACCTCTCAGCTTCCAACTTCATTGCCCCCCCCATCCCACCCACCTTTCCCTTCACCTGTCAACTTGCCACGTGTGGTCCTTTCCCTCCCCTTACCTTCTTACTCTGGCTTCCTCATTCTTCCTTTCCTATCCTGATGAAGAGTCTTGGCCTGAAACGTCAACTCTTTATTCCCTTCCACGGATGCTGCCTGACCTGCTGAGTTCCTCCAGCATTTTGTGTGCTGCTAGTCATTTCTTTGCTCCCTCTGGACCTTATGCTGGCTCCAGCTCTTTAGTTCTCAGCCTTATAATCACCGCCCAGATCCAAAAGGTGATCACTAATGAAGATAATCACCTTTCAAAGTAGGATGGCACGATAGCGTAGTGGTTAGCACAATGCTTTACAGAACAGGCAACCCGGGTTCAATTCCCAACGCTGCCTGCAAGGAGTTTGCACGTTCTTCTTGTCAGTGTCAGTTTCCTCCTGGTGCTTCAGTTTTCTCCCACAGTCCAAAGACATAGCGGTTGGGTTGGCAGGTTAATTGGTCATTGTAAATTGTTCTGTGATTAGGCTAGGATTAACCCAGGGGATTGCTGGGTGGCATGGCTCGAAGGGCTTCTTCCATGCTGTTTCTCAATAAATAAAAAGAAATAAATCTTTTCGTCGCAAGCCATCTTCTCTAACCCCTATTGTCTGTATCCTCTGCGTTCAGCTTCAAAAGAAGCGGGACTCGATACAAATGTTACTAACTCTAGCATTGATCAGCCTTGTCCACACCCTCCAATGAACCAGCGTAGACTCACGGAATCACTGAAAAGTGCAGCACTGAAAGTGGCCCTTCGCCCATTTAGACCCTGCTGAACCATTTACACTGCCTGCTCTCATCGACCTGCATCCGGACCATAGCTCTGCGAGCCCCTGCCATCCATGTACCTTTTCTTAAATATTGAAATAGAGTTTGCATGCATCACCTGCACTGGCAGCTCGCTCCACACTCTCATGACCCTCTAAGTGAAGAATGTTCCCCTTAAACTTCACAACTTTCACTCTTAACCTCTAGTTGTTGTCTCACCCAACCTCAGTGGAAGAAGCCTGTTTGCATTTACCCTGTATATATACCCCTCATATGTTGTATACCTCTACTAGATCTCTATCAAAATATGTTCTGACTCCTCACACTCCAGTCTTCCATCTTTCCTTGCCTGAATCACTCAACTTGATTCTCTCTCTGACATGGTACCTAGCAGCCCTTTTCATTAAGACAGCAGGATTAGCATTATTTGTCACATTTATAATAAACACCCATCGATGACCAATGCAGGAGAAGGATGGCATTTTTCCAGTGCCAACATAGCATGCCCACAACTTACTGACCCGTAGGTCTTTGGAAACTGAAGAAAACCCATGCTGTTATGGGGAAACATACAAACAGTGACAGGAATCGTACCCTGGCCGTTGGCACTGTAAAGCATTATGGTACCACGCCACTCCTATGAAAGTCACTGATGACATAGTATGTGGTGACGACAAAGATTATTCAATTCTCTAAACCTTTGATGGGACTAGTTTCTTTCTTCCCCTTCCTGCTGTCAAGTTCCATGAGACCACATTTGGAATATTGTGTTCATTTCTGGTTGTTTCATTGTATTTATTGAGATACAGCACAAAATAGGCTGAGTGATCTAGGGCTTTTCTCTTGGGAGCAAAGGAGACGCGAGGCAACTTGATAAAGGTGTATAATATTATGTGAGGTGTGGGCACGTGTCCAAGTGGTTAAGGCTTTGGACTAGCGACCTGAAGGTCGTGAGTTTGAGCCCCAGTCGAGGCAATGTGTTGCATCCTTGAGCAAGGCACTTAATCACACATTGCTCTGCTGTATGGGTCCTCATGCCCTTCCCTTGGACAACACTGGTGTCGTGGAGAGGGGAGACTTGCAGCTGGTCTTCCATACAACCTGGCCCAGGCCTGCGCCCTGGAGAGTGAAGACTTTCCAGGCGCAGATCCATGGTCTCGCAAGACTAACGGATGCCCAAAGGTAGGGTGGACAACCTGTGCCCTTCTCCCAGGGTGGAAGATGGCAGTGGACACCTTTTTAAGGTGAGTGGAGGAATATTTAGGGGACATATCAGAGGCAGATCTTTTACACAGAGAGTGGTAAGCACATGGAAAGTGCTGTCAGCGTGGTGGCAGAAGCAGATACATTAGGGACATTTAAGAGACTCTTAGATAGGCACATGGATGTAAGAAAAATTGAGGCCTCTTGGGGCGGGGGTTAGATTGATCATGAAGGTTTGTATCAGCTGGCAGTCTCATACCCCAGCAAAATAGGACCAGACTAAGCCTGTCCTGGCAGCAAAGTCAGCTCCGTCAAACTGAACAGATGAGATCTACCGTGAGATTCAATAGGCGGTACTGTCATGCTCCGTGGAGAGCGAAGGTTATGACAAGGTGTCATGGTCATCTACTGCAAACAAGGAAGACCCCAGTCTGTGACACTTGTTCGTACCACTGGACCTGGACTTCTGAGGTTGAGAGTGGAACTGCCCCAGTGCAACGGCTTTTCCACTTTAAAAACTCTCCCACACAGGTTTCCCGTCATCGTCAGACACGATGGACAACCAGCAGGTTTATACAGGTTGGCACAGTATTGTGGGCTGAATACTCTGTTCCGTGCTATGTTCTATATTCCTCCAGACATCCTGATCCTATTTTTGTCTAATCATTGATAATCAGCGAATGCTTTCATTGTCTTTCTCATTTCTCACTGCAAGCTGTAACTATCTTGGAAATGTTTTCCTACTGCCTAGAAGATTCCACACTAAACTCAAAAGGAGATTTCAAGTTTATCTGATATAGGTATCTTCGGGTACCCTCACTATGGAGAGATTATAATCTTCAACGACTACGTTACTTCCCTGTCTAGTCTCTACGGCAAGGTCTAGCTGTTAATATCTAATATCTGAGTAGAGGGGTTTCCCTCCATACCAAGCAGGAGATGTTTCTAGCTAACAAAGTCAATTAGACACAAATTATTTTTTTCTTAAGTGGCTGGTGGTGTAGTGGCATTTGCACCAGACTTCGAGGCGAGTGGACCTGGGTTTGAGTCCAGCCGGCTCCCTGAGCACTTTCCACTCGTGCTGGGTTGAGCATCAAGCTGGCAACTCCACCTCGTAAAAACAGACAAGTGCTAAAGAAAGGGCAAGGTTGTCACCCAAAGAGCCATGAGGCAGGAAGAGGAACAATTTTATTTTTAATTATATATGCTTAGCTTAGACAAATAATCCTGAACACACATTTAAAGAAGATTTTTCAACCTTCATTATTAAAAAAGAGGATTTCTGATTTATAAAGATTTCAGAATTACAAAAGATTTGTAAACTACTGTCACCCGGTCTTCCTATCATTCTCCTTGTCATTCCTAAAAATCTCCAACGCTTTCTAACATTTATGCTGTTGCTACTAGTTGACATTATCTGCATGTGATGGTCTTCAGATACCTTTGCTGGGATAAAGTAATTCACACAGATGACTTAAAGGGTTTTTGAGACAGCGACCTCAGACACTTATGATTAATGCAGTAAGGGCTGATTCTCTGAGTACACAAATATACCAACTATTGATTGATCAACTATACCTGTGACCATGTTTGATGTGCTAAGCAACAACATCAGTCTGGTCTGCAAGCTTCCTTTAACTCAGTCACAACGGCACAAATAACTTAGCCAGTGTTGTCTGGTTTGATGCAGGCCAAATAACATATCCCTGCTATCTTACGTTGATTAGATATTGGCCTACAAAACCTCACTGTTTACTTGTTTGGAACAAGGGGCTGAGAAAGGAATGTTTGTTAAACGTTTAACTTAGTCACAAACAAATCTGACTCTTTGGAAATGTCATGCTGCTGTGCCAGAAAGCTAAGGCTGGCAATAACCATCTTGAGCCCTGGAAAGTGAATATCTATTACAGTTCTCAACACTTCCTTCTGTCTAAGTTGTTGGTCTAGTTCTCAGATATCAGACAAGCAGATATTTCTTGACACTAAATATTGGCAAGACCAGAACCATTACATTCAACCCAGATGACAAACACCACTACCTGTTCATTGGCCTTCTATTTCTCCCAAGGTCATCATCTGGAGCTTAATTAAAATTATTATTAATGGTAAAATTATTTTCCAGCCCTATAGCCAGATGACCACTTTCCACTTTATTGTCAAGATTAAAGTTTATTGGTCAGCTGTACATTGAAACATCCAGTGCAATGCATTATTTGTATTAACAACCAACACACCCAAGGGTGTGCCTCGAGGTAGCCCACAAGTGTGGCTACACATTCTGTCACCAATATAGCATACCAGCAACGCTCGGCAGAATGAGTCAGAGCACAATAAGCAACAAACTACAACAGCATAAGCAAGCCCTGTTCCTCCCCCCCCCCCACTCACGCTCATACACAATCCTTTAACACAAGTCAGGTCTCCAACCACCAGCCTTGGGCCTGTGACACCAGGTCTTGACTTCCCCAGCAGACTCACAGGGATTCACTGCTGAACTTTAGGCCTGTCACCTACAAAGCATGCCTACAATCTCCAATGTACAACAGTGAGTGAGTGAGCAAGTGAGGCCCTCTGTCGGTCTTGGTCAACCATGGATGTTGGATCTAGCTGTCATACGCAAGCCTGGGCAGTACAATTATGGAGATCAAGCTGCTGCCCAAGTAGCAAGCTCCCCCTATCCACACATCTGATGAACCCAAAGGAACGGCAGAGACTGATGGTTTGGCACCGGTAGTGTTACAGGAGTTGCCAGTCAGTGTTGAACTCAATGTAGGACTGCCTTAGGGACTTCAGCTCCGGATCTTTCCTTGGGAGTTACTCCTGAAGCCTTCCCCATGAGTGTGTATAGCCACCAGGCAGTGGAGGTTTGAGATCAGAGTTTTCCTCCTCCTCAGTGAGCTGGCAGCCACGGCTGAAGAGCCCCATCTGCCCGAAATGACTGGTTTTAAGTTGCCAGTAACCTGCCTTTGCCCATTCTGCTGTCAGTAGAAATGGTTCTGCTGGGCTTAGTATCTAAGCCACACGTGAAGACTAGGAGCGGACTTGGTTGTCAGAGGCTATTTGAGATGCACGTCACTGAAAGCATTTAATAGGTAGTGGGAGCTTATTCCCACTACCTGCCCCTGGTTATAACAACCTTAACGAACCACAGAACAATGCAAGCAGCAACAACAAAACCAGAACAAAACGACAGATCAAAAGCAAATCAAACCCCTTTACCACCCCTCACACACACAGATAATTCTCCAATATCAGAAAAACAAACCCCTTTACCACCCCTCACACACACAGACAGGCCTGTAACCCCAGGACAGGACAGGGAAATAATTTCCGAGCCAAGCAGAGCACTTCCATATCATAATGTTCCTATCAAACAGTCTCAGCAAATGAAATAAATTACTCTGATGCACAAAAAAACCCCAAGCACAATGGCCTTAAACATTCTAATGAAGCAAGAAGAAACAATGGATGGGGTTGAGTAGAGCACCAAAAGAACATTTCAGTCATAACATGCCACCTCTGCAAGCTTCCTGAGTCAGAGCTGATACGGGGTGTGCTGGAGGCAATCATAGTAAAAGATGCAGCCTCCAGAATTCAATACAATCACGGCTGCTTATCTCCCTCAGAACTATATTCCCAGATTCTTCTGTCATCTATTCATACCTCTTGTCCTATGAAAAGACCAGAATATAAAAGCCGGGATGTAATGCTGAGGCTTTATAAAGTATTGGTCAGATACACTTGACGTGTTGTGAGCAGTTTTGGACCTTGTAGGTTCTTGGTGAGTAAGGGCTTCAGAAGTTATGGGAGAAGACAGGAGAGTGCAATTGAGAGGGAAAGTAAATCAGCCGTGATTGAATGACAGAGATGAGACTCCGTGGGACTATGTTCTAATCCTGCTCCATTCTCTTTGGTCTTAATGCCTTATGCTCATATTGATCCCGGGTATATTGTCTCAGGTTAATTATTTTCTTCCTCGTTTTCAAAGCCTTCATTCATTACGTTCCGTGTCGTATGACGTGGGTGATCATGGTTTTCCATGACCATGATTGTTCTTGGCAAATTTTTCTACAGAATTGGTCTGCCATTGCCTTCTTCTTGACAGTGTCTTTACAAGACGGGAGACCCCAGTCATTATCAGTATTCTTTAGAGATTGTCTGCCTGGTGTCAGTGGTCGCATAAGCAGGACTTGTGATGTGCACCAGCTGCTCATACAAGCATCCACCACCTGCTCCCGTGGCTTCATGTGACCCCGATCGGGGAGCTACACAGGTGCTACGCCTTGTTCAAGGGTGACCTGCAAGCTAGCAGAGGGAAGGAGCACCTTACACTTCCTCTGGTAGAGACATATCTCCATCCTGCCACCAAGCCGGTATTAATGTCATTCACCCCTCATTCACAAAAGTAAGCCACAGGGTTTCAAAGGAGCATTCTCAACCAAATGTTAATTTAGTACCAAAGAAGACATAACAGGACAGATGATCAATAACTTCATGGAAAAATATGGCTTTATATGGATCTTCAGACTGGAGTGAAATGGTAAATCAGTAATATGGATCTTCAGACTGGAGTGAAATGGTAAATCAGTAATGTTCAGGGTGGGTGGTATTCTGTAGCTGAGCTTCCGGTCAATAAACAATGGAGGTGCCAGTAACGTACTGAAGAAAACTGGGGCGCAGAGGAGCTCAGAGTTCGAAGAACCCACAGAGCTGTGAGATTGGAGATGACCACAGAAATCTATTGAGAAGGGTCCATTGAAGGATTTGAGGACAAACATGAGTATTTTAAAAATTCCCCTCCCCCTCCCCTTCCTTCTATTCCCCTCACTGTCCTCTTAACTTCTTCTTGTCTGCCTATCACCTCCCCCTGGTCTCCTCCTCCTTCTCTCCTCTCCGATCTGATTCTTTTTTCTCCAGCCCTTGACCTTTCCCATCCGCGTTGGCTTCTCCTGTCACCTTCTAGCTGTTCTCCTTCCCCTGTCCCCCTCCTTTTCACTCTGGCGTTTTCTCCGTTCCTTTCCAGTCCTGAGACAGGGTCTCGGCCCGAAACGTGACTCTTTCATGCTGCCTGACCTGTTGCGTTCCTCCAGCATTTTGTGTGTGTGTTGCTTTGGATTTCTAGCATTTGCTGTTTCTCACGTTTCTAAGTATTTTGACAGTAGCAATGACAGAATTAACTTTAAAGATGGTACAGTCAGGAAAAGCACCACATCCAAATCTTTTACGCTTAAGCATCTCTGAAATGGCTTCAAAAGCCACTTCATTTCATCAAACTAACAAACAATAACCTGTAGGCAAAGCTTAGGGATAGTTATCCTTAGCTTTTATACTGCAGGTTTAATATCACTGAAATATGTCATGAACAACAAATTTCATGACGTATGTCAGTAATTTCCCGGACCCAACATATCAATGCAACTGCAAAGAAGGTATGACAGTGGTGGCATTTCATTAGAGTTTGAGGAAATTTGATATGTCACCAAAGACTCTCACAAATTACTACAGGGGTACCGTGGAGAGCATTTTAACTAACTGCATCATCGACTGGTATGGGAGGCCCACTGCACAGGATAGAAATAAGCTGCAGAGAGTTGTAAAATCAGTGGCTCCATCATGAGCACTAGCCTCCGTAGTATCCAGGAGAGCGACGCCTCGAAAAGGTGGACCCCCACCATCCAGGTCATGCCTTGTTCTCACTGTTACCATCAGGAAGGAGGTACAGGGGCCTAAAGGCACACACTCAGCGATTCAGGAACAGCTTCTTCCCCTTCACCATCCAAAATTCTGAATGAACCCATCAACACCACCTCACTATTTTTGTACTACTTATTGAATTTAACTATTTATATACTTACTGTAACTCACGTTTTTTATTCTATTATCTTGTATTACATTGTACTGCTGCTGTGAGGACATCGAATTTCATAACATATGTCGATGATATTAAACCTGATTCTAAATCTCTATGGTAAGTCATGCATAGGCCTGCAGACGCATTACTGAAGGATGTACCTTTGCTGCTAATTAAAAGATTTGGATCAGATCCTGGGAAGGCTGTACCGAAGGAGGTGTAAGGTGCTCCTTCCCTCCGCTGGCCTGCAGGTCACCCTTGGGCAAGGTGTAGCACCTGCTTAGCCCCTCCACCCCGATCAGGGTCATGTGAACCCATGGGAGCGGGCGATGGGTGGTTGTATGAACAGCTGGGGCGTATCTCAGAGTCCTGGTTATATGCCAGGCAGACAATCTCTGAAGAGTATTGACAATGGCCGGTGGGGGTGGGGGGGGGCGGTCACCTGTCTTGTAAAGACACTGCCCAGAAGGAACCAATGGCAGACCAGTTCTGAAGAAAAAATTGCCTACAACAATCATGGCCAAAGACTATGATCATCTATGCCATATGATACGGCTCATAATGATGATGTCATACGGTATGGCACATAATGATGATGAAGAGGATCACAGCTAATATGCTCCCCATGTAACTGTGTCATCAGCGGAAGACTCTAAATATCTATGAGCGTTAAAGGAATCTTTGCAGCTTTGATCTGAATTTTGTAATCTTATGAACTGCCCAATGCATTCCTGGCACCAGCCTACCTCCCATCAAGGAGATATGTACAGAAAGGTGTCAGAAAAGGGGAATTAACATCATGAAGGATCCCAGCTACCCTGCTTATGGACTGTTCGTCCCACTCCCATCAGGGAGGAGGTTACGTGGCATCCATGCCAGGACCACCAGACTCAAAAACAGTTACTTTCCAAAAGTAGTACGACATCTCCACCCACTAAGCAAGCATGCAAGTACAGCAGGCCGTGAAGAAAGCTAATGGCATGCTGGCCTTCATAACAAGGGGAATTGAGTATAAGAGCAGAGAGGTCCTTCTGCAGCTGTACAGGGCCCTGGTGAGACCACACCTGGAGTACTGTGTGCAGTTTTGGTCTCCAAATTTGAGGAAGGACATTCTTGCTATTGAGGGAGTGCAGCGTAGGTTCACAAGGTTAATTCCCGGGATGGCGGGACTGTCATATGTCGAAAGATTGGAGCGACTGGGCTTGTATACTCTGGAATTTAGAAGGCTGAGAGGGGATCTTATTGAAACATATAAGATTATTAAGGGATTGGACACGCTGGTGGCAGGAAGCATGTTCCCGCTGATGGGTGAGTCCAGAACCAGAGGCCACAGTTTAAGAATAAGGGGTAGGCCACTTAGAACAGAGCTGAGGAAAAACTTTTTCCCCCAGAGAGTGGTGGATATATGGAATGCTCTGCCCCAGAAGGCTGTGGAGGCCAAGTCCCTGGATGCTTTCAAAAAAGAGATGGATAGAGCACTTAAAGATAGCAGAATCAAAGGTTATGGGGATAAGGCAGGAAATGGATACTGATTGTGGATGATCAGCCATGATCACAGTGAATGGCAGTGCTGGCTCGAAGGGCCGAATGGCCTACTCCTGCACCTGTTGTCTATTGTCTATAACTCACTCCTCCACACCCCAGACTACCACTACTTTATCAATTCCTGTCAGAGTCACCTTATATACAGGCTCTCCTGTGCCTAGTATCACTTTATGGGCATACAATTAATCTAAGTATATAAGCTGTCTTATGTATTTATATTTATTGTAGTTTTTTTATTATTGTGTGCTTTACCTTATTGCATTTTCTTTTTGTGCTACATCAGATCTGCAGTAACAACTATTTAGAACATAAGAACACAAGAAATAGGAGCAGGAGTAGACCACCCGGCCCATCGAGCCTGCCCCACCATTCGATAAGATCATCGTTCTCTTTCACACATGTGTACTAGAAATGACATTAAACAATCTTGAGCAGCACACACAAAATGCTGGAGGAACTCAGCAGGTCAGGCAACATCTATGGAAAAGAGTAAACAGTTGACGTTTCGGGCCAAGACCCTTAATCCGTGTGAGTTGCTGTGGATTTCCTGCATCTGCAGATTTTCTCATGATTGTTAAACAATCGTGAATTTATTTCTATCATAAAGAGTTGAGTTGAGTTGAGAGTTAAAGGGCAAAAGCTTAGGGGTAACATGAGGGGGAACTTCTTTACTCAGAGAGTGGTAGCTGTGTGGAACGAGCTTCCAGCAGAAGTGGTTGAGGCAGGTTCAATGTTGTCATTTAAAGTTAAATTTGACAGCTACATGGACAGGAAAGGAATGGAGGGTTATGGGCTGAGTGCAGGTCAGTGGGACTAGGTGAGAGTAAGAGTTCGGCACGGACTAGAAGGGCCAAGATGGCCTGTTTCCGTGCTGTAATTGTTATATGGTCATATGGTTATAAAGACAGAATTATTTCCTTGACTTAACGCATTAAATAATCAAAATTTAGTTTGTATTACTAACTCTAAAAGAGATGATAGAATTGAACTAAATTACTTGTGTTACAGAATATACTACCATGGTTAAACAATATCACCTCTTCCCTCTTCACTATAAGAAAAAAAAGTAAGGTAGAAAATAAATTTGTATCACTTGTCTTACTTTATGCCATTTATTAATTCATGAATTACTTTTCAAATTTAAACTGATGGCTTCATATGCCCTACATACTTTAGTTAACCTAAAATGCCTTTGATAATGTTTTAAATCAGTTACTCACTCTTTGCAAGTTTGACCCTCTGGTTTTTTGCTATCCAGTGCATTTGCAGTCTTCACATGCACTGGGAAGAGACCTCCAATCATGATATCACCTGGAGACAAAACATGGTAAGATTCATGCATAGCTTTGCAGGTTCTTGGAGCTTTGTTCAATGAGGCATACACCACAAACAAGGCGAGAATTAGAAGTGCCATTATGGGAAATTTTGCCATTTCCTTTCTAATTGGAGTGGTTAGCTCAGGTAGTGATTACCTATACAGAGTTCACAAGTTCCTGGTATCTCACGGTTACATAGAAAACCACGTCGTAAATATTTAACCACACCTTATTTAAATCTGTTTTAGCTTCTCCTGTTGGTGCAGTAGGTGATTTCCTGGATTGCGGAAACATTATCGGTGTCAATCAAACAAACTCTGTGGATTCGCATTATGCAGGCATTAAATTATGATTTTATATTATGTTTCACTCGGTTATTCTTAAGCTGATAAATAGTCAACATTAAATGAGGAACAAATTCTCCATAAGTGGACAGGACCACAAAGGCATTAAGTGAATCGTGAAGCCATGGAAAAAGCTGCACAGGGTTCTAAACTCAGCCGGTTCCATCAGGTCTTTTTCTTTCCAGTTCCCATCAGATAGTCGTGAGAGTGTGGATTGAGCTGTCGGCACAAGTCGTGAATGCAAGCTCAATCGCAAAATTTAAGAGAAGTTTGGATTGGTAGGAGAATGGAGGGCAATGTTCCTGGTGAAGGTTGATGGGAGTAGGCAGGTTAAATGGCTCAGCATGGACTAGATGGGCCGAAGGGTTTGTTTCTGTGCAGTACTTTTCTATGACTTCCTCGCTGTATGGCACTATCCTCCCCAGCATCAAGGACAACTTCAAAAGGCGATGCCTCAAAAAGGTGGCGTCCACCATTAAGAAATACCCCAAGTCAGGACATGCCCTCTTCTCATTGCCACTATCAAGGAGGAAGTACAAGAACCTAAAGACACACCCTCAACATTTTAGGAATAGGCTCTTCCTCTCCAGCATCAGTTTTCTAAACAGATAATGAATCCATGAGTGCTACCTCACAATTTTTACACTACTTATTCAATTTATATATTACTTATTGTGGTTTATAGTTTTTTATGTATTGCACTGTATTTCTTGGGTGTTTAGCTCCCAATGAAGCACGGGCCATTGATGACCTCCCATCTCCATTGCCCAGAGTCGATGGTCTGGTTGGAGTACATCAATGTTTCTGTAATCCATTTTATCCATTGTACAGAGAATTGGCCTGTACGGCTTCACCAGAGCCCTGTTGGCCAGCCTTACCTGCTTTCACCTCTCACCATGGGGACGTAGAGTTAGACTTTGAGAAGCACTGCTGCTGCAAAAATAAACAACAAATTTCACAACATATGTCAGAGGTAATAAAGCCAATTCTGATTCTGGACTATTGGGGTCTTATTAGCAGAGAAAACTCAACTGGCACTTGCCAATAAGAAGAGGGATGGGTTGGGGAGAAGCTGAGGGTTTGGAGTTGGCACTGAGGCAGATGTGGGGGAAAGTTTGCTGAGAAATCGGGGTTCTCACTTGGATGGGGATGAGGAGTGAGGTAAGTACAGAGTGTGCCATTTTGGGAGGAGGTTATGTGGCTAATGCAATTCTTGGCTACTTTGATAATGTTTAAATGAGATGTTATCACTAGTGGTGAAATATAATACTCAGCAAAACTCAGATTCAGGAGGGGGAAGATGCCAGATTAAAAAGGTGGGGTGAGGGGAAAGAGAGAGTTCATATATCCTGGGAGTGACCCATTGAACCTGTATGATCAACAACCACCTTGGTGAAGGGTCTTGGTCCGAAATGTCAGCTCTTTATTCCTCTGCATGGATGCTGCCTGAACTGCTAAGTTCCTCCAGCGTTTTCTGTGTGTTGTTCTGGATTTCAGCATCTGCAGAATCACCTGTTCCTGATTCACAACCACCCTCACGCGTTACTCCCACACAGACTGCAGGTGGAGTGGATTATCCTCACAGATCTTGGAGCTGGTTTCAACCTCAGAAAACTGGAGTAAAGATCACAAGATGGCAAGAACCAGGAGACATCAGCATCGCTCAGTAACCTGAGGAATTAAATTGATTTATTCTGGCTGGTATTAAAGCACCTTCCATTGTTAGCTTCATTACTCAATAAAGTAAAATCTTACGTTTTATTAACTAAAAAATAAAATGATATTAAATGACTCCAAAGTTAATCTTGTGGGTACCTATTCCATTAGACCTAGGAACAGAATGCGACCTTTCAGACCTTGAAGACTGCTTCGCCATTCCATCATGGCTGATTTATTATCCCTCTCAACCTCATTCTCCTACATTCTCCCTGTAACCTTTGACCCTCTTACTAATCAAGAACCTATCAACCTCCACTTTAAATATACACATTGACTTGGCCTCCACAGCTGTCTGTGGCACAGAATTCTACCGATTCACCACGCTCTGGCTAAAGAAATTCCTCCTCATCTCCATTGTAAATGGACGTCCCACTATCAGAAACATCCTCTGCGTATCCACTCCATCTAGGCCTTTCAAGAAATTCGCACTCGGAGGAGCAAGTAGGCCAACCACCCACTTCAGATGGTGGGTACCCATGGTTTTTTGGTTGGGGCCGTGGACGAGTGGTCAGCGACTTGGGCCGGCTCCCCCAACCGGACTTAGTCTGATGAGGAGGGTGTGAGGACACCCAGCAGGACTAGAAAAAACTAGACCTGACAAAGGGCAGATGAGCTCCTTGTGAGCCAACGGCCATCTTCCGTGGAAGAGATTAAAGCCTCACCACGTATCTACGAATCGTATGCTATGCTCCTCGTTAGAAGAGACATGATGAACTTGGGCGCTGCACCGTGAGCCTGGACCTGCCCAAGGCCTCCGCCTAAGGAAGGGCCGAGCTCAAAGAAGCGGCCACGGCTGGAGGCCGACACGGCCTCGGGCTCGAGTTCGGCGGCAGGCGGTGCCAAGGCGGCCAGCGAGAACAAACTGGAGGAGAGGCTGTACTCGGTGCTGTCGCAAGATCGAAGAAGATGGAAGTGCGTAGCCGCCAACCCCAGATTCGGGACGGCACCCACTGACTCACTGATCTCAGTTTAGATCAGGGTCCACGAACCCTGTGGTTAATGGTAAGGGTCTATGGCATTAAAAGGTTTGGGAACCCCTGGTTTAAATGGTGGGTACCACAGCCTATTTATTTATTTATTTGTTTGTTCGCTTTGCTTGCTTACTTTATTTATTTAGCGATAGAATATGGAACAGGCCCTCCCAGCCCCTCAAGCCAAGCTGCCAATGATCCCGCGATTTAACCGTGGCGTGATCACAGGACAGTTGCCAATGAGTAACTAACCTGCTCACTGGAATGTCTTTGGACAGTGGGAGGAAACCGGAACACCTGGAGGGAACCACACACACTTCACAGGGAGGACATACAAGCTCCTCACAGAAGATCGAACTCCGACGAAGTCCTGAGCTGCAACAGAACCACACACTAACTCCGATGCTACTGTGGCACCCCACGGGCTGGGTCTGTAAAGGAAAATCATTTAAAAATGTGTTATGTGCTCTTTCCTGTTCAGCTCGGGGTACTTACATATGTATTCACAAACAAAGCAGGCAACACAAGTGCTCAAGGATACGAGAAGACATTCTTATTAAAACTAGCAGAAGTGCAATACAGAAGGAAAATCTATCCTCGATAGCAATAAGGATAGCAGGACAAAAATCAAATCAATCTTATCATTCTCTAAATGAACTGATCTGTGAAATGATATTAGACTTTCACTCATCCACTCGCTGACAATGTGATCTAACTCTCTCGCTGTACTGTTCCTTGTCTTAGCATAAGCCACCAGCCGAGACCTAGTCTGGGACAAAATCTCTCTCCTTCCTTTTCGTACCCTTCAAAACCCTTTGCACTGGGACTTCATTATCTCCTCTTCTCCATAGATGCTGCCTGACCTGCTGAGCCCATCCAGAATTTTGTGTGTGTTGCTTCCTGAGAAAAACATGTTTTTCCCATCTTCCACAGCTATGGCTGTAGACTTGTACTTCCCTGACTTTATCCCAACATTCCTGTGGATTGGTTCTTTTGTAATTTCTCAGAACAGTCCTCCTCTGAACTAATGCCATTTTGTCTTACACACTAACATTTTATTTTAGCATATATCAAGGAGTAATCACATTTAACTCTTTCCTTACAGGATCACGGTGTGAGGTTGTATGATCTGAATGAGGCAGTGATGTGGGAATCTAACTGTCGACCGACAAAGACCATTTATCTCTGCTAACTCCCCCCACCCCAACATTTATACATTCGATTTACAAATGGACATTGAACCCATGAACACTACTTTTTTACTTCTGTTATTTTGCATTACGTATTTTAACTTAACTGTTTGATAGACACATGTATACTTAATGTAACTCCGTTTTTTTCTCTATATACTTTTGTGATGTATTTCATTGAACTGCTGCCATAAAGTTAACTAATTTCACGACGTATGCTAATGGTAATAAATCTGATTCTGATCCTGGTTAACTTTTGTCTTGATGCCTTGGGGAATTGACATGATCAAGACTGTTTCATTTTAATTCCCGAATGTAGAAATAGAGCAAGAAAGGAACGAAAATCCTCAATTTTCCACGTACGGCTTCGTCGTCATATTTTACCTTTCACTCACAACTGTAAGCATCTACACATGTCCTGAAATTCACACTTGAAAGCACTCCACAAGGCCAGATGATTTCAGAAGAGGGTGGTTGACTTCCTCAAATCTGGACCATTACAAATCACATCATCTCCCGTCTGGGAAGCCTCCAACCTGACAGCAAGAGCATCGATTTCTCCAACTTCCAGTAATTTCTCCCCCTCCTCCTTCTCCCTTTTTCCATTTTCCATTTTGGCTCCCCTCTTACCCCTTCTCTTCTCACTTGCTTATCACCTCCCTCTGTGCCTTTCTCCTTCCCTTTCTCCTATGGTCCACTCTCCTCTCCAACCAAATTCCTTCTTCTTCAGCCCTTTTCCTCATCCACCTATCTGCTCCCAGCTTCTTACTTCATCTCCTCTCCCCCTACCCACCTTCTTCCTCACCTGGTCTCACCTGCCACCTGCCAGCCTGTACTCCTATCCATCCCCACACCTTCTTCTTCTGACTTCTTCCCCCTTCCTTTCCAGTCCTGATGAAGGGTCTTGGCCCAAAACATCGACTGTCCATTCCCCCTTTAGATGCAGCCTGACCTTCTGAGTTTCTCCAGCATTTTGTGTGTGTTGCTGTGGATTTGGCATCTGTAGTACCTCTTGTGTTTATGTCCTGGCAGAGACATAGAAATTAGAAATCTACAGCACATCACAGGCCCTTCGGCCCACAATGTTGTGCTGACCATGTAACCTACTTTAAAGACAGCCTAGAATTTCCCTAGCGCATAGCCCTCTATTTTTCGAAGCTTCCTGTACCTACCTGAGGCTCTTAAAAGACCCTATTGTATCCGCTTACACCACCATTGCCAGCAGTGCATTCCACGCATCCACCACTCTCTGTGTGAAAAACTTCCCTCTGACATCTCCTCAGTACCTACTACCAAGCATCTGGTTAGCCCCCTGATGTTAGCCATTTCAGCCCTGGGAAAGATCCTCTGACTATCCACATGATCAATGCCCCTCATCATTTTATAATCCTCTATCAGGTCACATCTCATCCTCTGTACCTCCAAGGAGAAAAGGCTAATTTCATTCAACCTATTCTCATAAGATATGCCCGCTAATCCAGGCAACTTCCTTGTAAATCTCCTCTGCACTCTCTCTATAGTATCCACATCCTTCCTGTAGTGAGGCGACCAGAACTGAGCACAGTACTCCATGTGGGGTCTGACCAGAGTCCTATATAGCTGTAACATTATCTCACGGCTCTTGAACTCAATCTTACCGTTGATGAATGCCAACGCACCATACGCCTTCTTAACAACATAGTCAACCTGCGCAGCAGCTTTGAGTGTCCTATCGACATGGACCCCAAGATCCCTCTGATCCTCCACACAGCCAAGAGTCTTATCATTAGTATTCTTTTCTGTCTTCAGATTTGACCTACCAAAATGAACCACTTCACACTTATCTGGGTTGAAGTCCATCTGCCACTTGGGGAATGCCTTGGAGTTTTCCTTAATCCTGCTCACCAAGACCTTCTCACGGCCCCTTCTGGCTCTTCTAATTCCATTCTTAAGCTTCTTTCTAGCAACCTTGTAATTTTCTGGAGCTCTAATGATACCGAGTTTCTTGAACCTTTCATAAGCTTTTCTTTTCTACTTAACTAGATTTTTGACATCCTTTGTACACCATAGTTCTTTTAACCTATTATCCTTTCCCTGTCTCAATGGAACATACCTATGCAGAACTCCACGCAAATGTTCCCTGAACATTTGTCAGATTTCTGCCTGAGAACATCAGCTCCCAATTTATGCTCCAAAGTTCCTGCCTAATAGCATCATATTTCCCCCTGCCCCATTTAAATGTTTTCCCAAATTGTCTGCTCCTATCCCTCTCCAGCGCGATAGTGAAGGAGATAGAGTTATGGTCATTACCTCCAAAATGCTCTCCCACCAAGAGATCTGACATCTGACCAGGTTCATTTCCCAATACCAGATCAAGTACAGCCTCTCCTCTAGTTGGCTTACCTACATATTGTGTCAGGAAACCTTCCTAAACACACCTAACAAACTCCACCCCATCTAAACCCCTTGCTCTAAGGAGATGCCAGTCAATGTTAGGAAAGTTAAAATTATCCATCACAACAACCCTATTGTTATTGCACCGTTCCAGAATCTGCCTCCCTATCTGCTCCTCGATATCCCTGTTACTATTGAGGGTCTATAACAAATAGCCAGTAGAGTTATTGCCCCTTTCCTATTTCTGACATTGTTTCTGCTTGCTCTTGTCCCAGCAAATTTATCTCTACATACTTAGATTCTATGCTTCTCCCCCTGTCCAGTATCTCCCATCAACATCTGGGCCATCCCTTGTGCCTTCTAGTATTTTGACAACTTCTAATTTCCTAATCTTCATTGCCTCATCATTGCCATGGAGGTCCAGTCTTTATGCACCTCCATTCTCTATAATGAAGGGCTTTGGAGCCTCTGTTTCTTTCTAGTATAAAGACCCACCCATATCCCCATCATCAGTACTCTCTTCAGCCTTGTAGAATTTGTTCTTGCCCTTAGCAACTTCACTTTCTATTCTCGCAACTTATAAATGTCAAAGGTATAGCTTTGAACATGTGAATGGGCCTCAGCTTACACCGGACTTTTTGTCAACTATGTGGAACAAAACTTGTTCCAAAGAGATTCTGGTACCACTCCCTAGATCTTTCTCTGTGACATTGACGATTGCATTGACGTGACTTAAGGCACGAGGAGCTCACTGATTTTATCTCCTTCTATCCTGCCTCAAAGTCACTTGAACCATTTCTGACACTTTTCAAAGATCCAAAGATTCAAAGTCCATTTATTATCAGAGTTTGTATATAGTATACACCCTGAGTTTCATCTTCCCACAGGCAGTCACACAACAAAGAAACACCTTGGAACCTGTTCAGAGAAAAACATTGAACGTGCAAAACAAGAACAAATTGTGCAAAATGCCAAAAACAAACAAGCGAAAAACACAGAATATAAAACATCAAACTACAGAGTTTTGGAAACAGTCTAGGGATGTTCAGTTTAGTTCAATTCAGACCAATTTAACGCTGTGTTGTTCGTTGCCTGCAGGCTGCAGAGCCTCAATCAAAATCATGTAGAATAGCAATTAAAAAAGGAATAACCAGAAACCGGAAATACATATGATAAACTGCAGTCCTCGAAAAAGGAGTCGAATCCCCAAACCACACCAGCTTTCTGGGTCTCCCTGTCTACAGCTCAAGAAACAAGCTATCTATTAATACCTAATGTAAACCTATTGACTCCCACAGCTACCTCCTCCCACCTTAAAGGGACACCATCACTTTCTGTCACTTTCTGCACCCCCTGTTCTCAAGATAGGTCTTTCGAACCTGGGACATATGAAATTAAAATTCAAGGTAAATTTACTATCAAAGTATGTGTATGTCACCATATAGTTATCTGGAGATTCATTCTCTTGCTGGTGTTTCATAAAAGACCATAAGACTATTAGACATAGGAGCAGAATTAGGCCATTCAGCCCATCGAGTCTGCTCCACCGTTCATCATGACCGATCCCAGATTCCACTCAACCCCATACATCTGCCTTCTTGCCACATCCTTTGATGCCCTGACCGATCAGGAAACTATCAACTTCCATCTTAAATATACCCATGGACTTGGCTTCCACCACAGTCTGTGGCAGAGCATTCCACAGATTCACTACTCTCTGGCTAAAAAAATCCCCCCTTACCTCTGTGGTAAAAGGTCGCCCCTCAATTTTGAGGCTGTGCCCTCTAGTTCTGGATATCCCCCACCAAAGCAAACATCCCCTCTGCAAAAGGAAGAAAAAAAATACAAGACAATTTTATGAAAAATTACACATCAACAGACAAAGAATGACAACCAATGTGCAAAAGAAGATAAACTGTGCGAATAAAAAGTAATGCTTTTAACAAGAGTTGTAAAGAGTCCTTGAAGTGAGTCTGTAAGTCAAGGAATCAGTTCAGAGTCGTGGTGAATGAAGTTATCTGCATTAATTCAGGACCCTGACAGTTGTGGGGTATTAACTCCATGGGCCTGGTGGTGGGGGACCCAAGTCTTCTGTACCTCCTGTACAGAAGGAGGCCACGGCCCAGATGGTGGGGGTTCCTGATGAACATGCTCTCTCATAACAGAGCTCAACCTAAATGTATTCAATGATGGGGAGGTCTTTGTCTGTGATGGGCCGATTGCATCTAACACTTTCTGTCGCCTTTTCCACTCCTAGGCATTATCGTTCTTTACTTTTATTTATTTATTGAGATACAGTGTGGAATAGGCCCTCCTGACCCTTCGAGCTGTGTTGCCCAGCAACACCCGATTTAATCCGAGCCTAATCACGGGACAACTTACAAAGACCAATTAACCTACCAACCAGTATGTCTTTGGACTGTGGGAGGAAACCGGAGCACCCGGAGGAAACCCATGCGGTCACAGGTAGAACGTACAAACTCCTTACAGGCAGCAGTGGGAATCGAACCCAGGTCATTGGAACTGTAAAGTGTTGTGGTACCAAGCTGCCCTGGAATCGTGTTCCCATACCAGGTTGTTATGTAACCGGTTAGGATATTCTCCATTGTACATCTATGCACTCTCTTTTAAGGAAATGTGGCCTTCTGTTTACAATCTCTGATGGAGTTCTCACCAGCTTCTCTTTCATTTCCTGGGCATCTAGCCTCATCCTGTCTCCCACCAGATAGACAGCTCCCTTTGTCCTCATCATCCTCAATATCCAGCATATCATCCGTTTATCCCACCGCCTATTACATTGTCTCCTCTCCTTCCTTTTATGCTTTACACAGGATCATGCTCTCTCTGACTTCTTGGTACAATCATCACTCCTCAGCCAGTGCTTCCCAGCGCAAGTAGAGAAAGTGCAAAGCTTCTCTAAGTGCCACCTCCCTTGGCATCATCCAGAGATCTAAACATCCTTCCAAGTCAGGCTGGTATTCCTGTGCAGACTTTCCACTGCATTCGGGGTCCAGAGGACGGTGAGTCCAGAGGTAGAAGCCTGAAAATTGAAGACTGAAGGTGAAGGACTGACGGAGTCACAAGGACCCAAGTCACTGGAGTCAGGGGTCTTTGTGCATCCAGAAGTCAAATCCTAAAGGTCAAAACCATGATCGACAAGTCCTGGTGTGAAGTCCAAAGTAGGAGGACGGATGTCTGTGAGACTGGGCGCTCTGTCACAGTGAGTACTGACAATGACTGAACCTGGGTGTGGAAGGACAGCAGGCTTTGTCACAGTGAGGGCTTCTATAACTGGACTCAGATGCGGAGGAACGGTACACAGCCGTGCAGAGATGTAAAGAAGAAGTTAGACATAGGAATTCTAACAGAACATTGGCAGCACGACCAAGCAACTCCAAGAGACAAATCACTCTCCACAAACACAAGGTTTCTGTGACCAGTGCTAAGGAGGAGTCTGTATTAAATAATCACAGAATGCTGAGAACCTGTGTCAGTAAAAATAAACTTGATACGCTTAAACAGAAATCTCAAGGGCTTAATGACTCATTAAGACAACAATTAGGAGATACAGGTGCTTGAGAAGCCTGGAAGGCCAACCTATGGCTCACTCCAGAGACACACAGGGCTTATAGAAACATAGAAACACAGAAAACCTGCAGCACAATACAGGCCCTTTGGCCCACAAAGCTGTGCCGAACGTTCCTGTTCCTAACATCCATGCACAGAGACTCCGTAGACAATCCCTCCATGTCTTCCACCCTTTCTGCAGCCATGACCCTATCTCTGATCAACAGTGCCACGCCCCCACCTCTCTTGCCTCCCTCCCTGTCCTTTCTGAAACATCTAAAGCCTGGCACTCGAAGTAACCATTCCTGCCCCTGAGCCATCCACGTCTCTGTAATGAACACAACATCCTAGGTCCAAGTACTGTTACATGCTCAAGGAGATCTTTTTTTTTTGTGAGAATGATGTAATGGTCTTTTGGAGGTCACCTGATGTGACTTTCCTGCCGACGTGAGGTCACGTGATGACATGTGCCCCATGACTATATAAGGGTCGACTCAGGTGACGCAGTTGGATTTTTGAGTTTGTAGATTTCCGGGTAGAAAGTGTTGTGCCTCCGTTTCTGTTGAGTTTGTTTTTGTGACGCAGTTTCATTTTTAAAACGGAAGGTGCGTTCTCTTACAAGATATTGTATTATTGGACTGGAAATTTTTGCTAGATTGTGTTGATTTACTCAATTCCAACATTCGAAGGGAAAGTGAAGAATTCATCGAAGTGAAGGATCGAGAGAAGTCGGCATCGTTTGGCAGTTTAATAAAGGATCGACCTTATTGAGTCTTCGTTGGAGTAGTAGCTACCTGCATCGAGATAACTCTTGCCAGAAAGAGCAAAGAGTTCATGCAAAAAGGTGCTCTCTCTCTCTAAAGGAATTTAAAGTCAGTCGATTTAAACTGTTTATTTTTGGCATCGTGAATCCTGCAGACAGAACCAGCAGTAAAGATGCGTCTGTGAAGAAATCTTTCTCCAGAGAAGTCTCTCCCAGTTGAACGTGTAAATCTGTTGGACTTTTGAAGTTATCGCTTTAAGAACTATATCTGACTGTATCACTATAAGAACTGTTTTCGCATTTAACGCTTTAAGAACCAGAGCCGCGTGGAGTTGGTGAACAGCTGCATATCTGTTAACTTCCAGTTAAAGTTTTCCTTTGTTTTTTTCCCTTATCATTTATACGTGTTTAATAAATGTTTGGCTGTTTTTATATAACCTGTCTCGATTAATATTCATTGTTGCCGGTTACGTAACAGTACTGATCCACACTCTATGCTCTTCCGCTTTGTTCATAATGCTTCTTGTATTAAAATAGATACATCTCAAACCATTGGTCTGAGCGCATCCCTTCTCTGTCACCTGCCTATCCTCCCTCTCACACTGTCTCCAAGCTTTCTCTATTCATGATCTGACTGCCTCTTCCTCTGTCTCTTCAGTTTGGTTCCCACTCCACAGCAATCCTAGTTTAAACTCTCCCCAATAGCCTTAGCAAACCTCTCCGCCAGGAGATTGGTCCCCCTAGGATTCAAGTGCAACCCGTCCTTTTTGTACAAGTCACTCCTGCCCTAGAAGAGGTCCCAATGATCCAGAAATCTGAATCCCTGCCCCCTGCTCCAATCCCTCAGCCACGCATTTATTCTCCACCTCAGTCTATTCCTATACTCACTGTACGTGGCACAGGCAGTAATCCCGAGATTACTACCTTTGTGATCCTGCTTCTCAACTTCCTTCCTAGCTCCCTGCAGTCTGTTTTCAGGACCTCTTCCCTTTTCCTGCCTATGCCTATTTCCTGCTCGGAGTCTCCTGGACTTCCCACATCTGACACCGAGCACAGAACACCAGCCTCACACACGTACTTCCTGTCTGTAATCTACACAGATAAACTACCTCGCCTTGACCTGTTATCACCTAAGCCCCATTGAGCCAAAGCCTTCCTACTCTGTCTCTCTCTATTGTGTCGCCCACTGACTCCTTTTAAACTCTTCTCACTGTTCTCAGTGGCTGACATCCACGTGCTTGTGTAGTCGTGCCCCAATCAAATCACTGAAGAAATGACGGGAAGTTCAGAGATGGGTGATTGTTGGGCTGGAGGCTTGTTTTTATGTGTGACTGGGTGCAAGGGAGGCTTGTAGGACACTTCTTGCCATGTCTTGACAACAAGAAAATACCCAATTATACTTACTATAAAAACTATAAGATATGGGAGCAGAATTAGGCCATTTGGCCCATAGGGTCAGCTCTACCATTTCATTATGGCTGATCAATTTTCCTTCTCAGCTCCAATCTCCTGCCTTCTCCCCGTATTGCTTCACTCCCTGTCTAATCAAGAATCTATAAACCTCTGCCTTAATTATACCCAATGGCTTGGCCTCCACAGCTGGCTGTGGCAATGAATTCCACAGATTCCACACCACTCTCTGACAAAAGAACGTCCCTCTCATTTCCATTCTAAAAGGACGCCTCTCTATTCTGAAGCTGTCTCCTCTGGTCTGAGACTCCCCATCACAGGAAATATCCTCTCCACATCCACTCTGTCGAGGCCTTTCAACATTGGATTGGTTTCAATGAGTTCACCCCTTATTCTTCTGATTTCCAATGAGTAGAAGCCCAGAGCCATCAAACACTCCTCATATGGCAAACTATTCAATCCCAGAATCATTTTTGTGAACTTCCTTGGAACCTCTATCTCCTACTCACCCATGGCAATGTGTTATTTGACTCAATAACATTTGAAGTGGCATTTTATCAAATACAATCTGGAAATCTAAATAAGTACACATTGTTTCCCGTTTATGCACTCCACATAACTTCAAGAGACTGCAATTAATTGACCAAATGTAATTTCCTTTTCACAGAACTATGTTGATTTCATGTGATTACCTTAAATTTTTACTGAGTGCCTTGCGATTACAATTTTAATAATAGCTGCCAATATTTTCCCTGTAACAGATGTTGTTAAATCTCCCGTAGTTGCCTGTAACCTGTCTCTCTTCCCTTTTGAGTTAAGTTTGTTTAACTTGGAGAAGTATGAAGTGATTCACTTTGGAAGGTCAAATTTGACTGTAGAATACCGGGTTGCAGAAGCATTCCTGCACACGTCTGGAGCAGAGCTTGAAAAACCCGGTCTCCAAAACAGAGAGGTACTGTCTAGCGGAACGGTCATCCTCACAGTGACCTGAGCCAGAGTAGTAAGACTTTGGCTTAACAGGCTTCAGTAAGAACAGGCGGAGGTTAACTAAGTTTATTTCTTGTTTTTTTTCTTGCTTAACTCTTGAAGGAATAGGGTGTATGTCTGCAGGGCCAGTGTTCTGTTCTGGGTGTCAGATGTGGGATTTCCAGACCACTTCCAGCCTCCCCGATGGCCACATCTGCACCAGGTGCATCTAGATGCAGCTCCTCAGAGACTGTGGACTCTATAGTTGGGGGGACAGATAGACGATTCTGTGGATGCAAAAAAATACACGGATGGTAGTTTGCCTCCCAGGTACCAAGGTTTGCGATGTTTCTGTACACATCTACAATATCCTGAAAAGGGAGGGTGAGCAGTCAGAAGTCATGGTACATATTGGTACCAACGACATAGGTAGAAAAAGGGAAAAGGTCCTGAAAACAGAACACAGGGAGTTAGGAAGGAAGCTGAGAGGCAGGACCTCCAGGGTAGTAATCTCAGGATTACTGCCTCTGCCACATGACAGTGAGGATAGGAATGGAATGAGGTGGCAGGTAAATGCGTGGCTGAAGAATTGAAGCAGGGTGCAGGGATTCAGATTTCTGGATAATTAGCACCTCTTCTGGGGCAGGCAGGACCTGTACAAATAGGGAGGGTTTGCACTTGAATCTGATGGGAACCAATATCCTTACAGGCAGGTCTGATTGAGCTTTTGAGAGTGGTTTAAACAAATATAGCAGGGGGATGGGGACTAGTATGATAAAGTTGAGGATGAGCCAGCAGATTTACAAGTCGATGATGAGTGTAACATGAATGTCAGGAAGGACAAGCCAGTGACTGGGTACAAATGCAGACAGAGCAAAGAGTTAAATTGTACCACAGAGACAAGATTCAAAAGGGTGAAGAATGCAGGACTGAAGGCGTTAGAGTTAGATGCACGTAGCATTCAGAATAAGGTGGACGAACTTCGGGTGCATTTAGAGACTGGTCAGTACATCGTTGTGGGCATCAATGATTTGTGGCTGCAAGAAGGACATTGTTGGGAGCTTAATATCAAAGGATATACTTTGTATTGAAGGAACAGGCAGGAAGGCATATGCGATGGGGTGGGTCTGTTGGTAAGAGATGGAATTTCATCTTCAGAAAGAGTTGACATAGGGTCAGAGAATGTAGAATTTTTTGTGGCTGGAGTTAAGAAGCTACAAGGCTGAGAAACCATTACTTGAATCCTATATAGGCCTCTGAATAGTAGCCGAGATTTGGGGTTGAAAAGGCATGTAATAAGGGTAATGTCACAATTGTAATGGGGGATTTCAATGTGCAAGGGGATTTGGAAAATTAGGTTGGGGTATCGGATTACAAGAGAGGGAATTTGTTGAATATCTATGAGATAGTATTTTAGAGGATCTTATGCTTGTGCCTACTTGGGAAAGGCTATCTTAGATTGGGTGTTATGTTGTAATCCAGACTTTATTACAGAGCTTATGGTAAAGGAACCCTCAGGAGGCAGTGATCATCATATGATTGCATTCACTGCAATTTGAGAGGGAGAAACATAAGTCACATGTATCAGTACCGCAATGGAATAAAGGGAATTACAGAGGTATGAGAGAGGAGCTTGCCCAGGTGGATTGAAGGAGGATACTGGTAGGGATGACAGCAGAGCAGAGATGACTGAAGTTTCTAGGAATAGTTCATAAGGTGCAAGTTAGATGTGTCGCACAGAGGAAGTGTCTCAAATGGCAGGGGTAGGCAGTCGTGGTTGACAAGGGAAGTTAAGGAAAAGCATAAAAGCCAAATAAAAAGCATATAAGGTAGCAAAACAAAAAGCTATAAGAAGGGAAAAGATGAAATATGAGGGCAGACTAGCCAATAACATATAGCAGGATACCAACTGTTTTTTCAGTTATATAAAGAGTTTTTACTCTTTAGTGAGAATTGATATTGGACCACTGGAAAATGATTCTGCTGAGGGAGTAATAGGGGACGAAGAAATGGCAGAGGAACTTAATGGGTACTTTGCATCTGTCTTCACTGTGCAAAACACTAGCAGTGTGCCAGATGTCTGTGAGTATCAGGGAGCAGGAGTGAGTGCCATTGCTATTACAAGGGAAAAATTCTAGGCAAATTCAAAGTTCTTAAGGTGGATAAGTCGCCTGGACCATCTGGACTACATCCCAGAGTCCTGAGAGAGACTGCTGAAGAGATAATGGATACATTGGTCATGATCTTTCAAGAATTACTTGATTCTGTCATGGTCCCGGAGGCTTAAAAGATTGCACATGTCACTTCACTCTTTAAGAAGGGAGGAAGACAAACAAAAGGAAATTATAGGACATTTAGCCTAACCTCAGCTGTTGGGAAAGTGTGAGAGTCTATTATTAAGGATGTGGTTTCGGGGTACTTGGAAATTAATGATAAAATAACCCAGTCTCAAACAAGAGAAAATCTTCAGGTGCAGGTAACCAAAGCAATACACAAAAAAATGCTCGAGGAACTCAGCAGGCCAGGCAGCCTCCATAGATGATATACACCATCTGGTCCAGGTGACTTATATACCTTCCAACCTTTCAGTTTCCTAAGAACCTTCTCTCTAGCAATGGTAACTTCACACACTTCATGGCCCCTGACATCTGGAACTTCCACCATACTGATAGTGTCTTCCACAGTGAAGTTTGATGCAAAATACTTCTTCAGTTCATCTGCCATTTCCTTGTCCCCCAACTTCTACCTCTCCAGCATGGTTTTCCAGCAGTCCAATATCCACTCTCGCCTCTTTTACACTTTACGTATCTGAAGAAACTTTTGGTATTCTCGTTAATATTACTGGCTAGCTTACTTTGGTACTCCATTGGAAGGTGAAAAACAATGTGCCAACCACCTCAGTGGCCATTTCTTTTGTGAGGATTATCAGGACATAGACATTCTCATCTCATATAGTTAGCTCAATGCCAGACCCCTGGTGGAAGTCAGATCAAAACTGCAGAGGCAGGAGTGTTTGTTTGAGAGATACAGTGTGAAACAAGTCCTTCCATCCCAATAAGCTGCACCATTCAGCCTAATCACAGGACAATTTAAAATGACCAATTTACCAGAAAGTCTTTGGACTGTAGGAGGAAGCCAGAGCACCCAGAGGAAATTCATGCTGTTACGGGGAGAACTGACAGTGCCAACATTGAACTCCAAACTCCAATGTCACGAGATGTCGTAGATTTGTGCTCACCATTATACCACCATGGTGCCCTTGACTAATCGAAGTCTAAAACAGAAAATACTGGAAATATACACCAGGTCAGACTGCTTCTACAGGAAGAGGAACAGTTAAGGTTTCAGGTCAGAGGTCCCTCTGTAAGAAACTGGAACAGTTGATGTTTCAGGTTGGAGACCCTTTGTAAGAAACTGGAACAGTTAATGTTTCAGGTTGGAGACCCTTTGTAAGAAACTGGAACAGTTAACATTTCAGGTTGGAGACCCTTCGTAAGAAACCTGAAGTTTTTTAGTCCTGATGAAAATTGTCAGACCTGAAAACGCAGTCACTATTTCTGTCTGAATAGACAAGTGCTGATCTCTTCCAAAGTGTCTCACGTTTATGTGCTTTGCTTGCTCCCTTTCATTTCCCAATTTACAGTGACAGTTTACTTCACAAACACCTACCAAACCTTTTATTTAGATTTTGATTATTCTTAATTGAAGTTGGAACGATTTTCTGTATTTATTGATTATATTTCACTCTTCACAAACATTTCCATAAGATGTATTTCAGTTCTTAATAATTTTTAGTTTGCTATTATAAATGTCAGTTCTAACAACAGTACAGAGGTAAACATACTATCAAAGTGATCAAATAGTTCCTTGGTTACAGTAAACAATCCATATTAGGAACAGATTATAGAGGATAAAGATATTATTGTAATCAGAATATGTAGTCTAATTTGAAAGTCCTTTTCATATTCTATTCCAGATTTTTGAGTCATAGAGCACCGTAGTGCAGAGAAAGGCCTTTCAGCCCATCTAGTCTATGCCTACCAATGCACACAAAATCCTGGAACTCACCAGGTCAGGCAGCATCTGTGGAAATGAATAAAAAGTCAACATTTTGGGCCGACACCCTCATTCAGGACTCAATGCCAAACTGTAAAGGTGCCTGGTTCCATCTGTCCACACGTAGACTGGAATCCTCCATACCTATCCCATCAATATGCCTATCCAAACCTCTCTTAACTGTTTAAATTGACCCCAAATCTACTGCTTGTGCTGGCAGTTCTTTCCACACTCCCACCACCCTCCGAGTGAAGAATATTCTTCACAGGTTCCCCTTACTGGACACGCTGTTTTATGTTCCTATTTCCTTCTCAGCGACAATACATGATGTATCGAAGACATTCTTTGAAAAAATTGGAAACCAAAACAAAATACAAATGATTGAAATCTGAAATAAAAAAAACAGACATTTCTGCAAATACTCAGCAGGTCAGTCGGACTCTAGGAAATGAGCAGAAGAGTTAAAGATTTAGGTTGAAGACCTCAGAAGTAGGGAAAAGGGAAAACAAATTAGGTTTTAGTGCGTTTGCGTGTGGGTGTTTTGGGCAGATGGGGATCATAAGCTATAGTTGGCAGTTCATCTAGGAGAAAGAAAACTCTGATCTCAAACCTCCGTTTACTCATCTTCCCAGTATTACAACCCATGTTCTACATGTGTCAAAAGGGCAAAGTTATCGTAGTCATGGGAGATTTCGACAGGTAGGCTGATTGGGAAAATCTGCTTGGTAATGGATCTCAAGAGACTGAGCTTGTTGAATGCCTTAGTGATGGGCTTTTTAGAGCAGTTTGTCATTGAGCCGAAAGGGGATCAGCTATACTGGATTGAGTGTTATGCAATGAACTGGAGGTGATTAGAAAGAATAAGGTAAATGAACCCTTACTAGGCAATGATCACAATATGATTGAGTTCAACTTGAAATTTGATAGGGAGAAAGTAAAGTCTGATGTAGCAGTATTTCAGTGGAGTAAAGGAAATTACAGTGGTATGAGAGAGGAGTTGGCAAAATTAAACTGGAAGGAGATGCTGGCAGGGATGACAGCAGAGAGGCAATGGCGTGATTTTCTGGGGAAAAATGAGGAAGGTGTAGGATAGATGTATTCCAAAAACAAAGAAATACGCGAATGGCAAAACAGTAGAGCCGTGACTGAAAAGGGAAGTCAGAGCTCATGTAAAAGCAAAAGAGAGGGCATATAACAACACAAAAATTAGTGGGAAGATAGAGGATTGGGAAGTTTTTAAAAACCTACAGCGAGCAACTAGAAGAATCCTTAAGAGGGAAAAGATGAAATATGAAAGTAAGCTAGCAAACAATATCAAAATGGATAGTAAAGGCTTTTTCAAGTATGTAAAAAAAAAGAGAGATGAGATATAGTCTACTAGCAAATAAGGCCAGAGAAATAATAACTGGGGACAAGGAGATGGCAGATGAAATAAATGAATATGTAATTAATGTGGATAAATGTGAAGTTATCCACTTTGGTGGCAAAAATAGGAAAACAGATTATTATCTGAATGGTGGCCGATTAGGAAAAGGGGAGGTGCAACGAGACCTGGGTGTCATTATACACCAGTCATTGAAAGTGGGCATGCAGGTATAGCAGGCGGTGAAAAAGGCGAATGGTATGCTGGCATTTATAGCGAGAGGATTTGAGTACAGGAGCAGGGAGGTACTACTGCAGTTGTATAAGGTCTTGGTGAGACCACACCTGGAGTATTGTGTGCAGTTTTGGTCCCCTAATCTGAGGAAAGACATCCTTGCCATAGAGGGAGTACAAAGAAGGTTCACCAGATTGATTCCTGGGATGGCAGGACTTTCAGATGAAGAAAGACTGGATGAACTGGGCTTGTACTCGTTGGAATTTAGAAGATTGAGGGGGGATCTGATTGAAACGTATAAGATCCTAAAGGGATTGGACAGGCTAGATGCAGGAAGATTGTTCCCGATGTTGGGGAAGTCCAGAACGAGGGGCCACAGTTTGAGGATAGAGGGGAAGCCTTTTAGGACCGAGATTAGGAAAAACTTCTTCACACAGAGAGTGGTGAATCTGTGGAATTCTCTGCCACAGGAAACAGTTGAGGCCAGTTCATTGGCTATATTTAAGAGGGAGTTAGATATGGCCCTTGTGGCTACGGGGGTCAGGGGGTATGGAGGGAAGGCTGGGGCGGGGTTCTGAGTTGGATGATCAGCCATGATCATAATAAATGGCGGTGCAGGCTTGAAGGGCCGAATGGCCTACTCCTGCACCTATTTTCTATGTTTCTATGTTTCTAAACTTGGAAGCATCTGTTATGTGTCTGTTTTTAATTCTGCTTCTCACTCTGCCACTGAGTATGGACTCTCACGCAGCCAATTGTGTTACATGATGTTGTTGCTATGTCTCCTGCCCTCCTGATTGACAGACAGACCATTTACAACCATTCGTCATAAAATGGAGTCAATTACCAGACTGTCATCAGAGGTGGAAAGCTATTTCCTTTATCTATTTATTTATTGTTTATTAAGATGCAGCGTGGAATCGGACGTACCAGAAAGATAGGTTAGTAGGCAGAGGGGGTGGTGTGGCTCTGTGTAAGAAATAATATTAAATCATTAGAAAAGGATGACATAGGATTGGAAGGTGTAGAGTCTCTATGGGTTGAGTTAAGAAATGGCAAGGGTGAAAGGACCCTAATGGCAGTTGTAAACAGGCCTCCAAACAGCAGGTGGGATGTGGATTACAAATTACAGCAGGAGATAGAAAGGGGACGTCAGAAGGTCAGTGTCATGATAATCGTGGGGGATTCTAACATGAAAGTGGATTGGATTGGCCTGGACCTCAAGAGAGAGAATTTGTAGAATGTCTAAGGGATGGCTTTTCAGAACAGCCTGTTGTTGAGCCCACTAGGGGATTGGCTGTGCTGGATTGGGTGTTGAACAATGATCCGGAGGTGATAAGAGAGTTTAAGGTTAAGGAACCCTTAGGGAACAGTGATCACAATGATCGAGTTCACTTTGAAATTTGAGAAGGGGAAGCTAAATTCCAATGTGTCGGTATTTTAGCGGAATAAAGGAAATTACAATGGTAAGAGAGGGAAACTGGCCAAAGTTGACTGGAAAGAGACACTAGCAGGAAGGACAGCAAAGCAGCAATGGCTGGAGTTTCTGTGAAAAATGAGGGAAGTGCAAGACAGATATATTCCAAATAAGAAGGAATTTTTGAATGGAAGAAGGACACTACCATGGTTGACAAGTGAAGTCAGAGCCAAAGTAAAAGCAAAACAGAGGGTGTACAAGGAAGCCAAAGCTAGTGGGAAGATAGAGGCAACACACATCAAAGTTGCTGGTGAACGCAGCAGGCCAAGCAGCATCTGTAGGAAGAGGTGCAGTCGATGTTTCAGGACGAAGGGTCTCGGCCTGAAACGTCGACTGAACCTCTTCCTACAGATGCTGCTTGGCCTGCTGCGTTCACCAGCAACTTTGATGTGTGTTGCTTGAATTTCCAGCATCTGCAGAATTCCTGTTGTTTGCGGGAAGATAGAGGATTGGGAAGCTTTTAATAATTTGCAGAAGTAAACTAAGAAGGTCATTAGGAAGGAAAAGATGAATTATGAAAGGAAGCTGGTGACTAATATCAAAGAAGATACTAAAAGCTTTTTTAAGTACATAAAGGGTAAAAGAGAGTTGAGGGTAGATATAGGACCGATACAAAATGATGCTGGAGATATTGTAATGAGAGATGCAGAGATGGCAGAGGAACTGAATGCGTATTTTGCATCAGTCTTTACAGTGAAAGACATCTGCAGTATACCAGACATTCAAGTGTGTCAGGGAAGTGAAGTTTGTGCAGTGAAAATTACGACTGAAAAGATACTCAGGAAGGTTAATGGTCTGAGGGTGGATAAATCTCCTGGACCTGATGGAATGCACCTTCAGGTTCCAAAAGAAGTAACTAGAGAGATTGTGAGGAAGCATTAACAATGATCTTTCAAGAATCGCTAGATTCTGGCGTTGTACTGGATGATTGGAAAATTGCAAATATTACTCTGCTATTTAAGAAGGGTGAGAGGCAGCAGAAAGGAAACTATAGACCTGTTAGCCTGATGTCAGTGGTTGGGAAGTTGTTGGAATCGATTCATAGGGATGAGAATACAAGTTACCTGGAGGCACATGACAAGCCAGCATGGTTTCCTGAAAGGAAAATCCTGCCTGACTAACCTACTGCAATTCTTTGAGGAAATTACAAGCAGGGTAGACAAAGGAGATGTTGTAGATGTGGTGTACTTGGATTTTCAGAAGGTGCTACACATGAGGCTGCTTAGCAAGATTAGAGCCCATGGAATTACAGGGAAGTTACTAGCATGGGTGGAGCATTGGCTGATCAGCAAAAACAGAGACTGGGAATAAAGGGATCCTATTCTGGCTGGCTGCCAGTTACCAGTGGAGTTCCACAGGGGTCGATGTTTGGACTGCTGCTTTTTACAGTGTATGTCATAATGTGGACTGAGGGATTAATGGATTTGTGGCTAAATTTTCCAATGATACAAAGATAGGTGGAGGAACGGGTAGTGTTGAGGAAACAGAGAGCCTACAGAGAGACTTAGATAGTTTAGTGGAATGGGCAAAGAAGTGGCAAATGAAATACAATGTTGGGAAGTGTATGGTCATGCACTTTGGTGGAAGAAATAAATGGGAAGACTATTATTTAGATGGGGAGAGAATTCAAATGCAAAGGTGCAAAGGGACTTGGGAGTCCTTGTGCAGAATACCCTAAAGGTTAACCTCCAGGTTGAGTCAGTGGTGCAGAAGGCGAATGCGATGTTGTCATTAATTTCTAGAGGTTTAGAATATAAGAGCAGGGATGTGATGTTGAGGCTCTATAAGGCACTTGTGAGACCACACTTGGAGTATTTTGTGCAGTTTTGGGCTCCTTATTTTAGAAAGGATATACTGACATTGGAGAAGGTTCACAGAAGATTCACAAGAATGATTCCAGGAATGAAAGGGTTACCTTGTGAGGAATGTCTGGCAGCTCTTGGGCTGTATTCCCTGGAGTTCAGGAGAGTGAGGGGGGATCTCATAGAAACATTCCAAATGTTAATAGGCCTAAACAGATTAGATATGGAAAAGTTATTTCCCATGGTAGGGGAGTCTAGGACAAGAAGACATGACTTCAGGATTGAAGGACATCCATTTAAAACAGAGATGCGGAGAAGTTACTTTAGCCGGTGGGTAGTAAATCTGTGGAACTTGTTGCCATGAGCAGCTGTGGAAGCCAAGTCATTGGGTGTATCTAAGACAGAGATAGATAGGTTCTTGATTAGCCTGGGCATCAAAGGGTATGGGGAGAAGGCAGGGGAGTGGGGATGACTGGAAGAATTGGATCAGCCCATGATTGAATGGCAGAGCAGACTCGATGGGCCGAATGGCCTACTTCTACTCCTATATCTTATGGTCTTATGGTACCGGAACCTCAAGCGGTTCCACCCAGCAATGACCAATTTAATCCGAACCTAGTCACAGGACAATTTTACAATGACCAATTAACCCACCAGTAGGTACGTCTCTGGACTGAGGGAGGAAACCAGAGCACCCAAAGGAAACACAGCGTCACGGGGAGAACGTACAAACTCCTTACAGGCAGCAGTGGGAATTGAACCCAGGTCATCTGTACTGTAAAGCGTTGTGCTAACCACTACACTACCGTGCGTATATATCAAGAAGTTAGCATAGTTTTATTTTATAAGAGTAAGCATATCTCTAGCCAGCACAGCTCTGATAGCCTAGATGAAGGGTCACAACTCTAAACATTGACCATCCATTTTTTTGGTTTGGAGGCCCCAGTATGCAGGAGGGTGCAGAGAATTACAGATCTTGATTCTGATTCTCCATTCATGCTGCCTGATCACTAACTTCTTCCAGCATTTTGCAATAAGTATCACCATGATCCCCACCAGGTATGGCAATATTGTTAACTCCTCACTTCTGCTTACAGCTCCAGACCTGCCCCTGATCGAACTGGGCAGTGACAAGCCAAGGAAAGAGGGTAAGTTCACACACCAACACACATCAAGGTTGCTGGTGAACGCAGCAGGCCAGGCAGCATCTCTAGGAAGAGGTACAGTCGACGTTTCAGGCCGAGACCCTTTGTCAGGACTAACTGAAGGAAGAGTTAGTAACAGATTTGAAAGTGGGAGGGAGAGGGGGAGATCCAAAATGATAGGAGAAGACAGGAGGGGGAGGGATGGAGCCAAGAGCTGGACAGGTGATAGGCAAAAGGGATATGAGAGGATCATGGGACAAGAGGCCCAGGGAGAAGGAAAAGTGGGGGGGGAACCCAGAGGATGGGCAAGGGGTATAGTCAGAGGGACAGAGGGAGAAAAAGGAGAGTGAGAGAAAGAATGCGTGTATAAAAATAAATAACGGATGGGGTACGAGGGGGAGGTGGGGTATTAGCGGAAGTTAGAGAAGTCAATGTTCATGCCATCAGGTTGGAGGCTACCCAGATGGAATATAAGGTGTTCACACACATCACACACACTTCCCCACTCATACTTATACATTCAGTGTACAGGAGGTACCTAATAAAGAGGCCACTGAGTGTATGTTCGTGGTTTTCTGCTATGGTAGCACATTCACTACAAGGTTTTATCTGTTGTGCATTTAGAGATGCTCTTCTGCACACTAGTGTTAGAATGCATGGTTATTTGAGTTACTGTGACCTTCTTGTCAGCTTGAACCAGTCTGGCCATTCTCTGACCTCCCATTAACAAGGCGTTTTCACCCACGGAACTGCTGCTCACTAAATATTTTCCCTCTGTTCTCTGTGAACTCTCGAGCAGGGGGCTCCCAACCTGCGATCCATGGACCTCCTTGGTTAATGGTAAATGTCCATGGCATACAAAAAATGTTTTCAATCCCCTGCTCTGGAGTGTAGACTGTTAAATGTGAAAATCGAAGGATATCAACAGTCTGAGATACTCAAACCACCCCATCTGGCACCAACAATCATTCCACGGTGAAAGTCAGCCGAATCGTATTTCTTCACCATTCTGATGTTTGGTCTGAATAGCAACTGAATCTCTTGACCTGGGAAATTAGAAAAAGAGAAGCCAAAATCTGATGCGTCGGTATTTCAGTGGAGTAAAGGAAATTACAGTGGCATGAGAGAGGAACTGGCCAAAGTTGACTGGAAAGGGACACTGGCGGGAAAGACAGCAGAGCAGCAGTGGCTGGAGATTATGCGAGAAATGAGGAATGTGCAAGACAGGTATATTCCAAAAAAGAAGAAATTTTCGAGTGGAAAAAGGATGCAACCATGGTTGACAAGAGAAGTCAAAGCCAAAGTTAAAGCAAAGGAGAGGGCATACAAGGAAGCAAAAATTAGTGGGAAGACAGAAGATTGGGAAGTTTTAAAACCTTACAAAAGGAAACCAAGAAGGTCATTAAGAGAGAAAAGATTAACTATGAAAGGAAGCTAGCAAATAATTTCAAAGAGGATACTAAAAGCTTTTTCAAGTATATAAAGAGTAAAAGACAGGTGAGAGTAGATATAGGACCGATAGAAAATGATGCTGGAGAAATCGTAATGGGAGATAAGGAGATGGCAGAGGAATTGAACAAGTATTTTGCATCAGTCTTCACTGAGGAAGACAGCAGGATACCGGACACTCAAGGGTGGCAGGGAAGAGAAGTGTGCACAGCCACAATTACGACAGAGAAAGTACTCAGGAAGCTGAATAGGCTAAAGGTCGATAAATCTCCTGGACTAGATGGAATGCACCTGCGTGTTCTGAAGGAAGTAGCTGTGGAGATTGTGGCGGCATTAGCGATGATCTTTCAAAAGTCGATAGATTCTGTCATGGTTCCGGAAGACTGGAAGATTGCAAATGTCACTCCGCTATTTAAGAAGGGGGCAAGGAAACAAAAAGGAAGTTATAGACCTGTTAGCTTGACATCGGTGGTTGGGAAGTTGTTGGAGTCGATTGTCAAGGATGAGGTTACAGAGTACCTGGAGGCATATAACAAGATAGGCAGAACTCAGCATGGATTCCTTAAAGGAAAATCCTGCCTGACAAACCTATTATAATTTTTTGAGGAAATTACCAGTAGGCTAGACAAGGAAGATGCAGTGGATGTTATATATTTGGATTTTCAGAAGGCTTTTGACAAGGTGCCACACATGAGGCTGCTAAACAAGATAAGAGCCCATGGAATTACAGGAAAATTACATACGTGGATAGAGCGTTGGCTGATTGGCAGGAAACAGAGAGTGGGAATAAAGGGATCCTATTCTGGTTGGCTGCCGGTTACCAGTGGTGTTCCACAGGGATCAGTGTTGGGGCCGCTTCTTTTTACATTGTACATCAACGATTTGGATTATGGAATAGATGGCTTTGTGGCTATTTTTGCTGATGATATGAAGATAGGTGAAGGGGCTGGTAGTGCTGAAGAAACGGAGAGTCTGCAGAGAGACTTGGATAGATTGGAAGAATGGGCAGAGAAATGGCAAATGAAGTACAATGTTGGAAAGTGTATGGTTATACACTTTGGCAGAAAAAATAAACGGGTAGACTATGATTTAAATGGGGAAAGAATTCAAAGTTCTGAGATGCAACGGGACTTGGGAGTCCTCGTACAGGATACCCTTAAAGTTAACCTCCAGGTTGAGTCAGTAGTGAAGAAGGTGAATGCAATGTTGGCATTCATTTCTAGAGGAATAGAGTATAGGAGCAGGGATGTGATGTTGAGGCTCTATAAGGTGCTGGTGAGACCTCACTTGGAGTACTGTGGGCAGTTTTGGTCTCCTTATTTAAGAAAGGATGTGCTGACGTTGGAGAGGGTACAGAGAAGATTCACGAGAATGATTCCGGGAATGAGAGGGTTAACATATGAGGAATGTTTGTCCGCTCTTGGACTGTATTCCTTGGAGTTTAGAAGAATGAGGGGAGATCTCATAGAAACATTTCGAATGTTAAAAAGCATGGACAGAGTGGATGTGGCAAAGTTGTTTCCCATGATGGGGGAGTCTAGTACGAGGGGGCATGACTTAAGGATTGAAGGGCGCCCTTTCAGAACAGAAATGCGAAAAAATTTTTTTAGTCAGAGCGTGGTGAATCTATGGAATTTGTTGCCACGGGCAGCAGTGGAGGCCAAGTCATTGGATGTATTTAAGGCAGAGATTGATAGGTATCTCAGTAGCCAGGGTATCAAAGGTTATGGCGAGAAGGCGGGGGAGTGGAACTAAATAGGAGAATGGATCAGCTCATGATAAAATGGCGGAGCAGACTCGATGGGCCGAATGGCCGACTTCTGCTCCTTTGTCTTATGGTCTTATGTCTGTATGCTTTTGTGCATTGTTGCCACATGATTGGCTGGTTAGATATTTGCATTAATTAACAAGCAGGTGTACAGGTGTACCTAATGAAGTGGCCACTGCGTGTATCTATCTATTCCATCCTTGCCACAGGGAAAGTGTTGACAAGACAGTGAACAGGAAGTTTTATTCCTATCTGACTTGTTTCTTTCCCACAAAAGTAACTGCATTGTTTTCCTTGGCCATGTGCGTACAAATTCTTGGTTCTCATGTTTCAATCAATTGACAAAGAAAGGCTCTTACAATGTGTAGGTAAAAACCAGATGGCTTACCTCAGTATACAAATTTAGCTGATAAGTCATCCAGAAAAGTAGTCAGCCAAGTTGTCACCTTGCTCTCAGTAGATGTCCCTGTCACGGCATCCACTGAGGGCCGACTCAGAAGTCCGGAAGTCGAGGTTTGTTGGCCAGACCTCTGGGTCTATGGATCTGTAAATCTGCTGAGATAGTTGAGCTCAGATCAGCGTCAGAATCAGGTTTGATATCACCAGCAGATGTCGTGAAATTTGTTGTCTTTCCAGCACCAGTACAATGCAATACATAATAAGTTGCGTGAACTTGGTCTTTTCACCTTGGAGACCTGATAGAGGTGTATAAGATGATGAGAGGCATTGATCGTGTGGATAGCCAGAGGCTTTTTCCCAGGGCTGAAATGGCTAGCACGTGGGGGGCATAGTTTTAAGGTGCTAAGAAATAGGTACCGAGGAAATGTCAGGGTTACGTTTTTCACACGGAGTTGTGAGTGTGTGGAATGGGCTGCTGGCGACGGTGGTGGAGGCAGATACAATGGGGTCTTTAAAGACACTCTTAGATAGGTACATGGCGCTTACATAAAATAGTAAATTAAATAAGTTGTGTAAAAATAAAAATAAAAAAGTAGTGAGGTAGTGTTCATGGGTTCAAAGTTCATTCAAAAATCAGATGACAGAAAGGAAGAAGCTGTTCCTGAATCATTGAGTTTGTGCCGTCAGGCTCCTGTACCTCCTCTCTGATTCTATCATTGAGAAGAGAGCACGTTCTTTGAGATGGGGGTCCTTAATGCTGCCTTTTTGAGGTATCACTGCTTGAAGATGGCCTGGATGCTATGGAGCTAATGCTCATGACTAAGATGACTAAGGTTACAATGTCTTCACGGCAGTGTCCAAATCAGAGTCCACTGGAGACTGAAGGCTGAAGAATACGGATTATCTTGGGGTAGAGGACCATGTTCATGCGTGGGTTGGAGGGAGAAACGGGACTGGTTGTGTTCTGTGTTGTTCTGCCAAGCATTGTGGGCAAGCTATGTTGGCGCCAGAATGTGTGCTGACACCTGCAGGCTGCCCCCTGTGCACCCGTGAGTGTGTTGGTCATTAACACAAACAACACATTTCACTGCTTTTTTGATCTGCAGTACATGTGATTTGAATCTTGAATTCTGAATCTATTTATCCCAGTGTTTCATGTTCAGAGTCATATGCTCAATAGAACTTGTGGCTGTGCCAAACCAGAGCAGAAGTCTCGTGCATTGGCATGATGGAGAGGCACAAGTAACGCTCCTGCTCTGTGCTCGTCAACACCCATTAGGTGGTATCCGCAGATGGGCGGGGGCAGAAATTTGAACACGTGGTGTTAACTACAGATCACAAACAAGAGAAATCTGGAAATCAAAGTAATACAAAGTGAGTGAGTGAGGCCTCCATCAGTTAGGGCTGGCCATGGACAAAAACACAAGAAATAGGAGCAGGAGTCGGCCATCTGGCCCGTCGAGCCTGCTCCGCCATTCAATAAGATTTTGGCTGATCTGGCCATAGACTCATCTCCGTCTACCTACCTTTCCCCCGTAAATCTGTCCAAACTTGCCTTAAGCATACTTACTGAGGTAGTCTCCACTGCTTCATCGGGCAGAGAATTCCACAGGTTCACCACGGTCTGGGAAAAGCAGTTCCTCCTCATCTCCATCCTAAATCTACTCCCCTGAATCTTGAGGCTATATCCTCTAGTTCTAGACCTACCTATCAGTGGAAACAACTTTCCTGCCTCTAACTTATCTATCCCATTCATAATTTTATATGTTTCTATAAGATCTCCTCTTATTCTTCTGAATTCTAGCAAGTACAGTCCCGGGCGACTTAATCTTTCCTCATAGTCTAACCCCTTCATCTCTGGAATCTCTGGATGTTGCGTCCTGGCTGTCTAGATGCACAAACCAGGGCAGTACAATGCGGAGAGCAAGTTGTTGCCCATGTAGTAGACTCCCCCTCTCCGTGCATCTGATGAACCCAAATGAATGGCAGAGACTGATACAGTTTAGATACATAGTTAGGAGCTTTATTTATCCCAAAGGAAATTACAGTGTCACAATAGCATTACAAGTAGCATTACAATATAAATATTAGAAGAAGTAGAAAGAGTAAAAAATAAGTTACCTCAAACAGTCTAACAGGAGGGGGTCATCACTTCCCTCGCTATAGGTTGACTCATTATAGAGCCTAATGGCCGAAGGTAAGAATGACCTCATATAGTGCTCTTTGGAGCAGTGCAGATGGATTAGTCTATTACTAAATGTTCCTCTGTTCAGCCAAGGTGGCATGCAGAGGGTGGGAAATGTTGTTCAGGATTGCCAGGATTTTCCACAGGGTCCTTTGTTTGACCACAGCCTCCAGTGTGTCCAGTTTAACAGAGCCAGCCTTTCTAATCAGTCTATTGCAACTATGGCATCTCTCGTGTTGCTGCCATTTCCCCATCACACCACCACGTAGAAGATTGTTACTGGTAGAACATGTGAAGGAGAGGCCTGCCTACTCCAAAGGATTTCAGTGCCCGCAGGAAGTAGTGACTGTGGCCCTTCTTGTACACAGCCTCTGTGTTGTTGCTCCATTCAAGTCTGTAGTCCTCACCACACCCATGTCCTCACCATCAATAGTAACAATGAGCAATGTAGGTTTAATTTTCCTAAAGCCCAACACCATCTCCTTTGTCTTACTGATGTTGAGCTGCAGATGATTCAGCTTGCATTATTTGACCAAGTCTTTCACCAGGGTCCTGTATTCATCCTCCTGTCCTCCCTTTATACACCGTGCAGACGACATGACTCAGTGTTATATCTGAACTCTGAGGTGTACAGGGTAAATAGGAAGGGAGCCAATACAGTCCCCCGTGCAGCCCCAGTGCTGCTTAGAGCCATGTCTGACACCAGCAGAGTCAGTCAGCATTGAAATCAACATAGGGACAACAATCCTGGATCTTTCCTTGGGGTTGACTCCCAAAGCCTTCCCCATCCGTGGGTATAGCTGCAAGGCAGCAGAAGTTTGAGATCAGGGTTTTGCTTATCCTGGATAAGTCACCAACCACAGCTAATGGGTCCCATCTGCCCGAAGCAACTAGTTTTAAGGCACCAATAAACCGCTTTTACCCCTTCTCCTGTCAGTAGAAACAGTTCTGCTGGGCTTAGTAGCTAAGGCACATGTGAAGGTCAGGAGCTGGACTTAGCTGTCCCAGGCTATTTGAGGTACTTGCATTGGGAGCACTTAGTAGATAGTGGGACCTTATCTCCATTACCAACCCCAGCCATGACAACCTTAAAGAACCGTAATACAAAGTAATCAAAGTGAAAGTAATCAAACTCAAAATAATTACAGTGTGTATTAATTACAGATCACTGTTCTGTTTCCAACTTACACTTCCTCCAGACTGATTGATTCTCCCCTTCACGTGCCTAATAACTACTCCTGTAATCCTGCATGATTGTTTACTGTTATTTAGTCTTTCCTGTCTCACACAGCTGTGACCTTGGACAGCTAGAGACTTTTCACCAGGGCAGAAATGGCTAATACCAGGGGGCATAATTTTGAGGTGACTGGACGAAAATGTAGGGAGGATGTCAGGGGTAGATTTTTACACAGGTGTGTGGAACGTCTTGTGAAAGGCAGTGGTAGAGGTATTAGGGGTATTTAAGAAACTCTTAGAAAGGCAGAAGAAGGGAAACTCCGATCTTAAATCTCCGCTACCTTTTGGTCATACCCATTTATGCGGAAGGCTTTGCGAGTAAACTCCGAAGGAAAATTCCGGAGCTGAAGTCCCTAAGGCAGTCCTACATTGAGTTCAACAATGACCGGCAACTCCTGCAGTGCCGCTGGTACCAAACTGTATCCATCTCTGCTGTTCCTTCGTGTTCATCAGATGCGTGGAGAGGGGGCAGCCTAACTCAGGGACAACAGCTTGTTCCCCGTACCGTACTGCCCAGGCTCGTGAATCTAGACAGCCGGGACATAAGATCCATGGTTGAGCATGACCAACAGAGGCCTCACTTACACAGATAGACAAATAGATGAAAGTAAGTGGAGGGCTACGTAGGAGGGAAGGGTTAGATTGATCTGAGAGTGGGTTAACAAGGTCGGCACAATGTTCCCTCTAATTTTCAGTAGTCAGTGTGCACAAACATATGTTGTGCAAATTGTTTTCCTGTGACAGAAGTATGTGCGCACTGAATGCACACATGGGACAGTTTATGTAGGTTTACAAACTATTTGACATAAAACTGCACAAAATAACAACAAAATAACATACATATTTAAGTCATACACACAAAAAGTGCTGGTGAACACAGCAGGCCAGGCAGCATCTCTAGGAAGAGGTACAGTTGATGTTTCGGGCCAAGACCCTTTGTTAGGACTAACTGAAGGAAGAGCTAGTAAGAGATTTGAAAGTGGGAGGGGGAGGGGGAGATCTGAAATGATAGGAGAAGACAGGAGGGGGAGGGATGGAGCCAAGAGCTGGAAAGTTGATTGGCAAAAGGGATATGAGGCTGGAGAAGGGAGAGGATCATGGGACGGGAGGCCTAGAGAGAAAGAAAGGGGAGGGGGGAAGCCCAGAGGATGGGCAAGGAGTATAGTGAGAGGAACAGAGGGAGAAAATAAGAGAGAAAAAAAGGGGAAAGAAAAAAATCATAATAATGATAATTAATAAATAAATAAATAAACAAACAAACAAACAAATAAATAACTAAATAATGGATGGGGTACGAAGGGGAGGAGGGGCATTAACGGAAGTTAGAGAAGTCAATGTTCATGCCACCAGGTTGGAGATACTTAATTTTTATCATATTTAAGTCACTCAGTTATTTTTTCTCTCTCCTGTCTTTGGCATTTACCCATTCTTTGTAAACTCCATCTCGACTAATAGAACTTCCATCCAATTGATAACTTTTGATTCTCATTAACATATCCAAATGACATTCACCTAAACGGTTTCTCAGCTTGCTTTTGAGTTGATCCATTAGGCTAAAACCTCGCTCACAGTCCGCACTAGATGCAAGAAAGGTTCCCCCAATGTGCATCAACTGTGCAAGGTTACAAAACTGTTCATTGTGAAGTACAAATGCCACCATTTCAGCACAGTTTGAAATCAGTTTGGATTTAATTTTTTCTTGCACGGAAAATTTGAAATCATTAAACTGTCTAACTAATACAGTACTTTCAGCTAGAAAATCATGATATTTTAGACATAAGGCATTAACGTGTTCATCGCCAAATGTGAAGTCACAATCTGCAATTGCGGAGAAATCAAAAGCTGACCATTCTTGTACCTCAACTTTGATCTCCTCTGGGTTTGATTGTTTTCACTCTCGCTCATCTTCACTCAACTGTAACATGCGTAGCACTCCTGTAACAGGTAATGATGGGTTCTGTTGCCTGAGCTTTTGTACACCATCCAAATGTGATTTACTTGCCAAATGACGCTTCAAAAAGCCAAGTTTCCAAATATCATCCCACTTCTTTCCGCTAGCAAATGCTCCAGCAACTTTCGCATCACGACAATACAAACAGATAACTCCAGTTTCCGAATCATACATAAATATTTCTCGTAGCTGAACGTTCATGACCTCATGAGCTTTCAGTGTAGCAGTTTCTACTATTTTGTTAAGTCACTCAACTTTAATCAAATTTGCAGTTCTTTTGCACTTCACACCCTTCGCTTCTTTTGAATTCGACATAGTGAATCAATATTTTTTCCAATAAAAACTTAATAAGCTATCTATTTGAAACAGATCTTTGTAAACTTTACAATACGAACACTGTCTGCCAAAGATGGCTGCCGCCGTGATGCAGCTGTACAAACTGGAACAGGATAGGTGAGGTGACGTAAATTAGTGACGTGCATTGTGGTATTTGAAAAACCGACTAACTAGTTAACAGAAACAGTTAGCTAAAAAATTATTTTCAGTAAGTATAATTATTAACTACTACATTATTTTAGGTACTAAACTTTTGTGCACACGTTAATTTCCTTTGTGCACTGGTTGAAAAATGTGTGTGTGCGTGCACACGTGCACAGCTTAGAGGAAACTATGGTTATGGACCTGTAATTATTTTAATATTTTAATTTAGAGGTACAACAACACAGTGACAGGCCCTTCTGGCCCAATGATCCATACCGGCCATGTCACCAATTAACATACTAACCCGTGCTGTATGTCTTTGGAATGTGGGAGGAAATCAGAGCACCCAGAGGAAACCCATGCAGTCACAGGGAAAAGGTACAAACTCCTTACAGAAAGTAGTGGGAAATGAATCCGGGACACTGCAACGGTAAAACTTTACACTAGCTGCTATGCTACTGTGCGGCCCAGTAATGTTCTATGTTGTACAGTATGTTCCATGAACTCAGTCTTTCTACCTGCACCACAGTTGTCTGTAACTGTTGAACTTTTATCTGCATTGTTATTGTTTTACTTTGTTCTACCTCACTGCACAGTATCATAATTTGCTCTGTATGAACCCTTCGCCCTCTTTGTACATGTGACAATAATAAGCCAATATCAATACTGATACCAATCATATCCTATCAATTCTTCCCTGTTTTTTAAGTAGTTTTCCACTTTATTTTAAGTTTATCCAGTTCTGATGAGAGGTCAGTTTCCTGCAATGTTAAATCTGTTGCTCTCTCTACAGGTCGTGCCAAATCCCTCCAGCATTTTCAGTTTGCATTACTGGTCATTGGGTCTCAGGGTTGGTTGCAAATTAAAAGATTGAGAGTTACTTCATTATTGTAGATAGATAGATGGATAGATACTTAATTGATTCCAAAGGAAATTACAGTGTCACAGCAGCACAGATACACAGATGTTAGAAGAGAAGTAAGAAAGAATGAAAAATAAGTTGCCTCAAACAGGTAACTAACAGGAGGGGGTCATCACTTCCCTGGCTATAGTTTGACTCACTATAGAGCCTAATGGCTGAGGGTAAGAATGACCTCATATAGTGGACCTTGGAGCAGCACAGTTGTTTTAGTTTATCACTATAAGTGCTCCTTTGTTCAGCCAAGGTGGCATGCCGAGGGTGAGAAACATTGTCCAGAACTGCCAGGATATTCTGGAGGGTCCTTTGTTCTCCCACAGCCTCCAGTGTGTACAGTTTGATTCCTTTAACAGAGCCAGTCTTTCTAGTCAGTTTATTAGACCATGAAATTATAAGACGTAGGAGCAGAATTAGGCCATTCAGCCCATTGAGCCTGCTCTGCCATTTCATCATGGTTGATCCCAATCAACCTTCTCGCTGTATTCTTTGATGTTCTGACCAATCAGGTAGTTATAAGCTTCTGCATTATATACACCCACGGACTTAGACTCCACCGCAGTCTGTGGCAGAGAATTCCACAGATTCACTACACTCTGGCTAAAAGAAATTCCTCCTTACCTTTATTCTAAAATGTTGCTCCTTAAATTTGAGGCTATGCCCTCTGGTTCTATTGTAAGAAACATCCTCTCCCAATCCACATCCACCCTGTGAGTTTGCCTATCACCTTTTCCTTTGTAATAGCCCCATGACTCCCTGCTCCCCGGCACTCATGGACTTCTGGCACACTGCTGGCATCCTCCACAGTGAAGACAGGTGCAAAGTACCCATTCAGTTCATCTGCCATTTCTTTGTTCCCCATTACTACCTCATCAGCATCAATTTCCAATGTCAACTCTCACCTCCCTTTTACTCTATATAATTGGAAAAAAAAACTTTTGGTGACCTGCTTATTGGCTAGTTTTCACTCATATTTCATCTCTTCTCTTCTTATAGCTTTTTTTTGTTGGATTTTAGAAGTTGCCGAATCATCCAACTCCCCACTCACTTATGCTACCTTATATGCCCTTTCCTTGGCTTTTATGCAGTCCTTAACTTCACCTGTCAGCTACGGTTGCCTACCACTACCATTTGAGAACAACTTCTACTGTGGGACATAACTGTTCTGCGTCTTGTGAGCTATTCCCAGGAATTTCAGCCATCTTTGCTCAGAGGTGGAGAGGACGTTTCCTAAGGTGGGGAAGCCTAAGACCAGAGGACATAGTCTCAGAACACAGGGCTGTCCATTTAGAACAGAGGGTATTGAATCTGTGGAATTCATTGTCATAGGCAGCACTGGGGGTGAGGTCACTTGGTATACTTAAGGTAGAGATTGCTAGGTTCTTGATTAGTGAGGGCACGAAGGGTTATGGGGAGAAGGCAGGAGATTGGGGCTGAGAGGGAAAATGGATCAGTCATGATGAAATGGAGGCACAGACTCAATGGGCCAAATGGCCTAATTCTGCTCCTATATCTTATGGTCTTATGGTAATACTCTACTCTGAATTCCGTTACCGTTTTACCTTCACTGTTTTATTCTTCAATTTATCTCACACAGAGGGTACATTGTTAGGTACCTCCTGTATACTTACTCGTTAAGGCAAATATCTTATCAGCAATCATGTGGCAGCAGACATGGCCAAGAGGTTCAATTGTTGTTCAAACCAAACGTTAGAATGGGGAAGAAATGTGATCTAAGTGACTTTGACTGTGGAATGATTCATAGTGCCAGATGGGGTGATTTGAGTATCTCATAAACGGCTGATCTCCTAGGATTTTCATGCACAACAGTCTCTAGAGTTTACAGATTGGTGAGAAAAATGAAAAAAAAAGAAATCCAGTGAGCTGGTGTTCTGAGTGCGAAAATGCTTTGTTAATGAGAGAGGTCAGAGGAGAAAGGCCAGACTGGTTCAAGCTGATAGTAACTCAAGTGACCGTGCTTTACAACAGCGGTGTGCAGAAGAGCATTTCTGAACACTCAACGTGCTGGACCATCAGGTGGATGGGCTACAGCAGCAGATCACTATGAACACATACCCCTGAGTATGTGTGTGTGCGTGACAAACATTGTTATAATCATTGTGTGCGCACCATGTGGATGTGGGCGAACATGGTCTTATCCATGACCATGACTATTCTTGGCAAATACTTCTACGGAAGTCGTTTGACAATAATAAATCAATTACCAATTCCAATTTGTGTTTCACTTCAACCTTTTGTGGAAAGTCTTGTTGTTTGTGTTGTGCAAGTTTTTAAAAATCCCCTTTTATTTTAGTCGTGATTTCCTTAAAGCAGTCTTGTGATGCAGGACGCTGCTGGCAATCTTTGATTAGCTCCTACCTGTTTAATTGTTCAGTCATTCTTACTGGGTAGCAGCACATAATTGGGAGAAAATCAAAACAACAACAGAATTGCTGGGATTCTAAAATTTAAAACAGTGCTGTCCAAGTCGTAAGAGAAATGAAACTAACGTTTTGTCAAAACTGGGAAGAAGACAAAAGAAGCTTTCTCAACACACACTGGGTACACGGCAAGAGGCAGCATCTATGGAGGGGAATACATGTACGGAATCAGAGTCAGAATCAGGTTTATTATCACCGGCATGTGTTGTGAGATTTGTTAACTTAGTGGCAGCAGTTCAATGCAATATATGATAAATGTAGAAAAAAATGAATTACAGTAAGTATATGCATATTAAATAATTAAACTAGAAACAGTGGTGCAAAAATAGAAGTAATAGAAAAAGTGAGGTAGTGTTAATGAGTTCCGCATCTCCTCCATTTCCCGCACTTCGGCCCTCACCCCATCCTCCCGCCACCACAGCAGGGACAGAGTTCCCCTTGTCCTCACCTACCACCCCACCAGCCTCCGGATCCGGCACATTATCCTCTACAACTTCCGCCACCTTCAACAGGACCCCACCACTAAGCAAATCTTTCCCTCTCCACCCCTCCCCGCTTTCCGCAGGGATCGATCCCTCCCCACGGATCTCCCCCCCAGCACTTATCCCTGTAAGTGTAAGTGCTACACCTGTCCCTACACCTCCTCTCTTGCCACCATTCAGGGCCCCAAACAGTCCTTCCAGGTGAGGCAACACTTCACTTGTGAGTCTGTTGGGATCATCTATTGTACTGGGTGCTCCTGGTGCGGCCGCCTCTACATCGGTGAAACCCGATGCAGATTGGGGGACCGCTTTGTCAAGCACCTCCGCTCCGTCCGCCACAACAGACAGGATCTCCCGATAGCCACCCACTTCAACTCTGCTTGCCATTCCCATTCAGATATGTCCATACATGGCCTCCTCTACTGCCATGATGAGGCTAAACTCAGGCTGGAGGAGCTACACCTCATATACCGTCTGGGTACTCTCCAGCCCCTTGGTATGAACATAGAATTCTCCAACTTCTGGTAATTCCCTCCCCCTCCCTTCCTCTATCCCTATTTCACTCTGCACCCTCCCCCAGCTGCCTATCATCTCCCTCATGGTTCCACCTCCTTCTACTACCCATTGTGTTTTCCCCTATTCCTTCTTCACCTTTCCTGCCTATCACCTCCCTGCTTCCCCTCCTGCACCCCTTTATCTTTCCCCTTACTGGTTTTTCACCTGGAACCTACCAGCCTTCTCCTTCCCACCCTCCCCCGACCTTCTTTATAGGGCCTCTGCCCCTTCCCTCTACAGTCCTGACAAAGGGTTCCGGCCCGAAACATCGACTGATCATTTCCAAGGATGCTGCCTGACCTGCTGAGTTCCTCCAGCATGTTGTGAGTGTTAATGGGTTCAATGTCCATTTAGAAATCAGATGACAAGGGGAAGGAGCTGTTCCTGAATCACTGAGTGTGTGCCTTCAGGCTCCCGTACGTCTTTCCCAATGGTAACACTGAGAAAAGGGCATGTTCTGGGTGGTGAGGATCTTTATGATGGGTGGCACCATCCTAAGGCACTGCTCCTCGAAGGTGTCTTGAATACTACAGAGGCTGGTACCCATGATGGAGCTGACTAATTTTACATTTTCCTACAGCTTATTTTGATCTTATGCAGCAGCCCCCACGCCCTCCCCCCCAATACCAGATGGTGATGCAGCCTGTCAGAATGCTCTCAACGGAACCTTTATAGAAGTTTTCAAGTGTTTCAGTTGACAAACCAAATCTCCATGACTCCGAATGAAATATAGCCGCTGTCCTGCCTTCTCTGTAGCTGCATCAATGTGTTGCATCCAGGCTAGGTCCTCAGAGATACTGACACACAGGAACTTGAAGCTGCTCACTCTCTCCACTCCTGATCCTTCTATGAGGATTGGTAGATGCAACACAGAGCGTCATAGGAAGTCATTCCTGCCTGTGGCCATCAAACTTTACAACTCCTCCCTTGGAGGGTCAGACACCCTGAGCCAATAGTCTGGTCCTGGACTTATTTCCTGGCATAATTTACATATTACTATTTAATTATTTATGGTGCAACTGTAATGAAAACCAATTTCCCCCGGGATCAATAAAGTATGACTATGATTATATATGTGTTCCTTCGTCTTACCCCTTCCTGAAGTCCACAATCAGCTCTTTGGTCTTGCTGACTTTGAGTGCAAGGTTGTTGCTGTGACGCCACTTAACTAGCTGGTATATCTCACTCCTGTACGCCCTCTTGTCACCATCTGAAATTCTGCCAACAATGGTTGTATCATCAGCAGGTTTATGGATGGTATTGGAGCTATGCCTAGCCACACAGACGGGGGTGTAGAGGGAGTAGAGCAGTAGGCTAAGCACACATCCCTGTGGAGCACCAGTGTTGATTGTCAGCAAGATGGAGATGTTATCACCAATCCACACAGATCGTGGTCTTCTGGTTAGGAAGTCAAGGATCCAGTTGCAGGGGGAGGTACAGAGGCCCAGGTTCTGCCGATTTTTGATTAGGACTGTTGGAATAATGGTGTTAAATGTTGAGCTATACTCAATAAAGAGCATCCTGACACAGGTGTTTGTACCGTCCAGGTGATCCAACGTTGTGTGTGGAGAGCCATTGAGATTGCTTCTGCCATTGACCTATTGTGCCAATAGGCAAGCTGCAGTGGATCCAGGTCCTTGCTGAGGCAGGAGTTGATTCCAGGCAGGACCAACCGCTCAAAGCATTTCATCACTCTAGATGTGAGTGAGACTGGACAGCAGACATTGAGGCAGCTCACGCTGCTTTTCTTGGGCATTGGGATAACTGTTGCCCCTTTGAAGCAGGTGGGACCTTCCAATTGTAGCAGCGAGAAATTGAAAGTATCTTTAAACACCCCTGCCAGCTGGTTGGCACAGGCTTTCAGAGCCTTACCAGGTATTCTGTTGGTCCCTGCTGAGTTTTGAGGTTTAACCATCCTGAAAGACTGCCTGAGGTCGGCCTCTGAGATAGAGATCACAGGGTCGGATGCTGCAGGGATCCTCTTAGAAACATAGAAAATAGGTGCAGGAGTAGGCCATTCGGCCCTTCGAGTCTGCACTGCCATTCAGTATGATCATGGCTGATCATCCAACTCAGAACCCTGTACCAGCCTTCCCTCCATACCCCCTGATCCCTTTAGCCACAAGGGCCATATCTAACTCCCGCTTAAATATAGCCAATGAACTGGCCTCAACTGTTTCCTGTGGCAGAGAATTCCACAGATTCACCACTCTCTGTGTGAAGAAGTTTTTCCTAATCTCGGTCCTAAAAGGCTTCCCCTTTATCCTCAAACTGTGACCCCTCGTTCTGGACTTCCCCAACATCGGGAACAATCTTCCTGCATCTAGCCTGTCCAATCCCTTTAGGATTTTATACATTTCTATAAGATCCCCCCTCAATCTTCTAAATTCCAATGAGTATAAGCCTAGTTGATCCAGTCTTTCATCATATGAAAGTCCTGCCATCCCAGGAATCAATCTGATGAACCTTCTCTGCACTCCCTCTATGGCAAGAATGTCTTTCCTCAGATTAGGGGACCAAAACTACACACAATACTCCAGGCGTGGTCTCACCAAGGCCTTGTACAACTGCAGTAGTACCTCCCTGCTCCTGTACTCAAATCCTCTCGCTATAAATGCCAGCATACCATTCGCCTTTTTCACCGCCTGCTGTACCTGCATGCCCACTTTCAATGACTGGTGTATATTGACACCCAGGTCTCGTTGCACCTCCCCTTTTCCTAATCGGCCACCATTCAGATAATAATCTGTTTTCCTGTTTTTGCCACCAAAGTGGATAACTTCACATTTATCCACATTAAATTGCATCTTCCATGAATTTGCCCACTCACCTAACCTATCCAAGTCACCCTGCATCCTCTTAGCGTCCTCCTCACAGCTAACACTGCCGCCCAGCTTCGTGTCATCCGCAAACTTGGAGATGCTGCATTTAATTCCCTCTCTTAAGTCATTAATAAATATTGTAAACAACTGGGGTCCCAGCACTGAGCCTTGCGGTACCCCACTAGTCACTGCCTGCCATTCTGAAAAGGTCCCGTTTATTCCCACTCTTTGCTTCCTGTCTGCCAACCAATTCTCCATCCACATCAATACCTTACCCCCAATACCATGTGCTTTAAGTTTGCACACTAATCTCCTGTGTGGGACCTTGTCAAAAGCCTTTTGAAAATCCAAATATACCACATCCACTGGTTCTCCCCTATCCACTCTACTAGTTACATCCTCAAAAAATTCTATGAGATTCGTCAGACATGATTTTCCTTTCACAAATCCATGCTGACTTTGTCCGATGATTTCACCGCTTTCCAAATGTGCTGTTATCACATCCTTGATAACTGACTCCAGCAGTTTCCCCACCACCGACGTTAGGCTAACCGGTCTATAATTCCCCGGTTTCTCTCTCCCTCCTTTTTTAAAAAGTGGGGTTACATTAGCCACCCTCCAATCCTCAGGAACTAGTCCAGAATCTAATGAGTTTTGAAAAATTATCACTAATGCATCCACTATTTCTTGGGCTACTTCCTTAAGCATCCTGGGATGCAGACCATCTGGCCCTGGGGATTTATCTGCCTTTAATCCCTTCAATTTACCTAACACCACTTCCCTACTAACATGTATTTCCCTCAGTTTCTCCATCTCACTGGACCCTCTGTCCCCCACTATTGAGTGTGGTCTGGCTCTCCCTTTCAAAGTGAGCAGAAAGGTCGTTGAGCTCGTCTGGTAGTGAAGTGTCACTGCCATTGATGATGTTGAGTTTTGCTTTGTAGAAAGTAATGTCTTGCAAACCCTGCCAGGGTTGATGTGCATCTGATGTCCTGGGTGATTGGGGTCCTTAGTAATGGATGCCACCATTCTGAGGCACCATTCCCTACAGGTGTCTTGAACGCTTCAGTTGGAAACCCTTCATCAGGACTGGAAACGGAGGCAGTAGATGCCAGAGTAAGAAGGTGGGGGGAGGGGGGAAGGGGAGCGGTACAGTCTGGCAGGTTATGAGTGAGTCCAGGTGGGGAAGGTGGGGGGAGGGGGGATGAAAGGGAATGAAATGAGAAGATGGGAGGTGTTACTGGAAAGAGTAAAGAGCTGAAGAAGAAGGAATCTAATAGGAGAGGGCAGAGAGCTATGGATTAAAGGGAAGGAGATGGGAAATTAGAGGGAGGTGACGGGCAAGTCACGTGGGCAAGGGGGTGGGAAGGAAGAGAAGGGGTGAGATGACCACCAGAATGAGGTGAAAAAACGTAGAAGGGACTATATCAGAGACACCATCACTCCCCACCACACTTTGCAGCTTATCGAGATTCCTTTGTCTCCCACATTGATTCTAGACACACCTATCTCAGGGAAAAACAGCTCTGTACTCACTAATTTGCCAGTTAAGGATTTTTCATGCTTTTATAATTCTTGACCAACTGCCACCCCATTTTTGTCTTGAACCATTTCCTTCCCCTTCTATTTTAAAACTTGGTAATCTCTTGGTAAATATAGAGAACTTTACTCCCTAAAATGTAGAAGACTGGGGGGAGATTTGATGAAGTATACAACATTATGAGGGTATTGATAGGGTAAATGCAAGCTGGCTTTTTCCACAGAGGTTGGGTGGAGACTACATCTAGAGGTGGTACACTTTGGAAGGATAAACTCCAAGGCAGAGTACAAAGTAAATGGCAGGATACTTGGTAGTGTGGAGGAGCAGAGGGATCTGGGGGTACATGTCCACAGATCCCTGAAAGTTGCCTCACAGGTGGATAGGGTAGTTAAGAAAGCCTATGGGGTGTTAGCTTTCATAAGTCGAGAGATAGAGTTAAGAGTCGCGATGTAATGATGCAGCTCTGTAAAACTCTGGTGAGGTCACACTTGGAGTACTGTGTCCAGTTCTGGTCACCTCACTATAGGAAGGATGTGGAAGCATTAGAAAGGGTACAGAGGAGATTACCAGGATGCTGCCTGGTTTAGAGAGTATGGATTATGATCAGAGATTAAGGGAGCTAGGGCTTTACTCTTTGGAGAGAAGGAGGATGAGAGGAGACATGATAGAGGTGTACAAGATAATAATAGATAGAGTGCATTGCCAGTGCCTCTTCCCCAGGGCACCACTGTTCAGTACAAGAGGACATGGCTTTAAGGTAAGGGGTGGGAAGTTCAAGGGGGATATTAGAGGAAGGTTTTTTACTCAGGGAGTGGTTGGTGCGTGGAATGCACTGCCTGAGTCAGTGTTGGAGGCAGATACACTCATGAAATTTAAGAGGCAGGTATATGGAGGGATTTAAGGTGGGGGTTTATATGGGAGGCAGGATTTAAGGGTCGGCACAACATTGTGGGCCGAAGGGCCTGTACTGTGCTGTACTATTCTATGTTCTAGGTCGTGGATTAGGGTGAAAGGTGAACACTTAAGGGGAACATGAGGGGAAACTTCTTCACTCAAGTTGGTGAGAGTGTGGAACGAGCTGCCAGCGTAAGTGGTGGGTGAGAGCTCGATTTCAACGTTTAAGAGAAGTTTGGGTAGGTACATGGTTGGTAGTGGTATGGAGGGCTACGGTCTGGGTATAGATTGATAGATAGGAGTAGACAGTTTAAATGGTTTGGCCTGAGCTAGATGGGCTGAAGAGCCTGTTTCTGTGCTGTACTTTTCTATGACTCTATAATTCTTATCTTTGCCACTTGAAAGAATGCTCACAAACCTGAAACGTTAAGTCTGTGTAGCTCTCCACAGTTATGCACTGGCCTGCCGAGTAATCCTATTTTTAATTAAGGACTTACAAAATTCTACTCCTATAAAAAGAACTTGGGTGTAGTAAATGTCAACATTCCTTTATCTTGCAATAAAGAGATGGGAGGAGAGAGAGAGAGAGACAGAGAGAGAGAGAGAGAGAGAGAGAGAGAGAGAGAGAGAGAGACAGACAGACAGAGACAGACAGAGACAGACAGAGACAGACAGAGAGAGAGAGACCGCACATGCGCAGCCCTCCGGTGAAAAATGATATCATATCCGTTAAATAGGGGCCGTGAACAATTCTGATTTGATGGAGACACACGTGAAAGCACAGAGGAACATCTGGAGAAATTTCTGAAATGCCAGTTCGCTGCTGTTGTTACTGCGTGGTCGGGAATCTTCTGGAGGGAAGGCCTTAAAATGCCCGGCTTTGCCTGCTGTTGGCGACCGAGATTGGGGTCGAATTGTTCGGACAGAGATGGTGCTCAGTACTTGGTGTTGGAGAGCTGATCGAAGGGTCAAAGTTTTCGGATGACTCAGGTGCGGACTCTGGTCGGACAGGGCAGGGAGAGTTTTTCTTCCTTCTCCCGTCTGCGTGAGGTGTGGGACATTTGAGAGACTTTGAACTTTTTACTGTGCTCATGGACATCTTCAGCAAGTTATGGTATTGTTGCACTGTTGTAACTATATGTTATAATTATGTGGTTTTGTTAGTTTTGGTCTGTCCTGTGTTTTGTGATATCACACCGGAGGAAATATTGTATCATTTCTTAATGTATGCATTACTAAATGACAATAAAAGAGGACTGCGTGTCTTCATAATCCAATCTTTCATGATAATATTCACTCTTACAGCTCAGCCTTTCAATGCCTTAATATCTAATAAACTCATTGCTATGTGCTTGGGCTTTCTCACAGGAAACAAAAATGCGGATGAATTTTACAAGGATGTTGCCTGGACTGGAGCACTTGAGTTATAAGGAAAGATTGAATCTGTTTGGACTTTATTCCTTGGAACTTAGAAGACTGAGAGGAGATTTGATGAAGTGTACAAAATTCTGAGGGGTATAGGTAGGGTAAATGCAAGCAAGCTTTTTCCACTGAGGTTGGATGGGACTATGACTAGGGGTCATGGATTAAGGTGAAAGGTGAAAAGTTTAAGGGGTACATGAAGGGAAAGTTCTCTTCCACTCAGAGGGGTGTGAAAGTGCAGAATGAGCTGCCAGCACAAGTGGTGCATACGAACTTGATTTCAAAGTTCAAGAGAAGTTTGCATAGGTACATGGATGGTAGAGATATGGGGGGCTATGGTCTGGTGCAGGTTGATGGGAGTAGGAGTTTAAATGGTTTGGCATGGACTAGATGGGCCAAAACCTGTTTTTGTGCTGTATTTTTCTCTGACTCCATGAAATCTCATTTAGTTAGAATGGGTCAGAACTTTCCATTGTGTTGTTCTTATGATAATAAACTGATTGGACCGGAATTATCATATGCACAGATGTAATAAAATGTATACTTCTTCTATTCCAAATGCAGAGGCAACTTGATCTTCAGGTTTGCTGCTGACACCACTATTGCTGACTGGATCAACAGGATTCAAGATTTCAGATTGTTTCATATGATGGTGTAACTGACAATGAAATAATAGTTACAGCAATAAACGTGAGACAGAATGAGATTGTAATTTTTGCGGCATGTCCTGGGTACGACTCTAAACTGCAACCGGTGATGAAAATCTGATTGGGGACTTTCAGAGCTTTGGGGAAGTGGAGTTACCCTTTAGTCATTCATTGCTCCCAGGGATGCTCTGACCCGGAACAGAAGAACCTGAAAGGGTTCCTGCTCAGAATACAAGCGAAAGCCAACGGCAGATCCGGCAGGTTCAGTAACTGAACTTATGACAGAGAATGCAGATGAGCTAGGACCTCAAATGTCAACGGCTATAGTACAGGCGGATGAACATTTGGGAAGAGAAATGGCGATTTCTTTAGTTTACCCAACAGTAGGCAATAGCAAACCACCGTTGCTATTTGCTAAGAAAACCATGGTCAAACTCACAAAATGTATCACACAACAACAGTGTCAAGAGGATCTTCTAGACAATTCTGAAGCTGTTTCGCTTGGTAGGGTCGATCCTGGGCAACCGTCATCAAGCTACTGCTCTTAAAATTCAAGTAACAAAAAAGAAAATTATTGCCAGTTGGAGTGTAAGAACCCTATACCAAGCAGGAAGATTGGACAATGTGATAAATGAAATGGAAAGACTAAAGATTAACATCATGGGAATTAACAAAGTTCGTTGGATAGGTGCTGGAACATGTCAGAATAGAAATAAAACACTAATTTATTCTTGTGGAACATCCCATACTAATGGAGCAGGAATTCTTATGGATGAAAACACGGCAAAAATTGTTTTAGGACATTGGGCAATATCAGAAAGAGTGCTCTTTGTTAGATTCAGAGGACAACCATTTGATTTAGCAATTATACAGGTATATGCACCAACAACAGATGGAACAAATGAAGATATAGATAAATTCTATGAAGAGCTTGAACAAGCAAAGAATGGATGCAAATCTCAAGATATTGTTATTGTCATGGGAGATCTAAATGCTAAAGTAGGACAAGGTGCTGATGGAAATACCATAGGAAAATTTGGTCTAGGGGAAAGAAATGAAAGAAGTGAGAAATGGGTAGAATGGAGCAAGATGAATAATCAGGTCATTATGAATACCTACTTTAAAAACCATTCCAGACACTTGTGGACCTGGAAAAGTCCAGGTGATAACACCAGAAATCAAATTGACTTTATTACTGTAAACCAAAGATTTCGAAACTCAGTGACTCAATGCAAAACATATCCAGGTGCAGACTGTAATAGTGACCATAACCAAGTAAAACTTAAAAAACTAAAGAAGCAAAAACCTGAACAATCCCTTGATTACTTGCAATTAGTTAAAAAAGAAAACTTAAGACAAAAATTTACAATTGAAGTAAGGAATGGATTTCAATGTCTAGATATAGAATCTGTTGAAAGTGTTAGCAATCATGTAGAAATGAAATTTAACTCTCTAAAGGATGCCTTGGTAGAATCAGCAAAGTCAGTGATTCCTAAAAAAGAAAAAAGCACAAAGAATAAAATGGATGACAGATGAAATCAAAAATCTAATGGAAGAAAGGAGACGGAAGAAAGCAAATCCTATAGAATACAAGTTCTTAGATAAAAAAAGTTAAAAGCTTATGTCAAAAAGCCAAAGAAGAATGGTTAAACTAGGAATGTGAGCAAGTTGAAAGAATCCCTATTACTGATCCAAAAAGGTTACATCAACAAATCAAAAATATCACTGGTAAAAAGCTCCTCTGTTCTTCAGGTGGATGTTTGAAAGCAAAGGATGTTACCATTATCATGGAAAAAGATGAGATTATGAACAGATGGACTGAGCAGGAATTGTTTGAAGACGATCGAGTTGAAAAACCAGAAATTAAGAAAAACAGTGAAGGTCCAAGTATTTTAAAATCTGTAATGTTTGTAATAGAACATAGAATAGTACAGCACAGTACAGGCCCTTCAGCCCACAATGTTGTGCCGACCCTCAAACCCTGCCTCCCATATAAGCCCCCACCTTAAATTCCTCCATATACCTGTCTAGTAGTCTCTTAAACTTCATGAGTGTATCTGCCTCCACCACTGACACAGGCAGTGCATTCCACGCACCACCCACTCTTTGAGTAAAAAACCTTCCTCTAATATTCCCCTTGAACTTCCCACCCTTTACCTTAAAGCCATGTCCTCTTGTATTGAGCAGTGGTGCCCTGGGGAAGAGGCGCTGGCTATCCACTCTATCTATTCCTCTTATTATCTTGTACACCTCTGTCATGTTTCCTCTCATCCTCCTTCTTTCCAAGGAGTAAAGCCCTAGCTCCCTTAATCTCTGATCATAATGCATACTTTCTAAACCAGGCAGCATCCTGGTAAATCTCCTCTGTACCCTTTCCAATGCTTCCACATCCTTCCTATAGTGAGGTGACCAGAACTGGACACAGTACTCCAAGTGTGGCCTAACCAGAGTTTTATAGAGCTGCATCATTACCTCACGACTCTTAAACTCTATCCCTCGACTTATGAAAGCTAACAACCCATAAGCTTTCTTAACTACCCTATCCACCTGTGAGACAACTTTCAGGGATCTGTGGACATGTACCCTGAGATCCCTCTGCTCCCCCACACTACCAAGTATCCTGCCATTTACTTTGCACTCTACCTTGGGGTTTGTCTTTCCAAAGTGTACCACCTCACACTTCTCCGGGTTGAAGTCCATCTGCCACTTCTCAGCCCACTTCTGTATCCTATCAATGTCTCACTGCAATCTTTGACAATCCTCTACACTACCTACAACACCACCAACCTTTGTGTCATCTGCAAACTTGCCAACCCACCCTTCTACCCCCACATCCAGGTCGTGAAAAGTAGAGGTCCCAGAACAGATCCTTGAGGGACACCACTAGTCACAATCCTCCAATCTGAATGTACTCCCTCCACCACCACCCTCTGCCTTCTGCAGGCAAGCCAATTCTGAATCCACCTGGCCAAAATTCCCTGGATCCCATGCCTTCTAACTTTCTGAATAAGCAATAAATATTGATCTGCGATAAATAAGATGAAGAAAGGAAAGGCAGCAGGTCCTGATGAATTAGTAATAAAACAAATTATCGCCCTTGAAGTTATGGAATTGAAAAACTTACTGATTTAATCAATGACATTTATGAGACTGGAATAATACCAGAAGAGATGAAAAAATCAGTACTTATCAATCTTCCTAAGGAACCTGGAGCAATAGAATGTGAATTACATAGGGCCATAAGTTTAATGGGTCATATCACCAAGATACTTCTAAGAATTTTGGTGACAAGAGCTAAAACTAAGATACAAGCTGCAATAGGCAAAGAATGTGGTTTTGTGAAAGACAAGGGTAGAAGAAACGCAATATTGATGTTAAGGATACTATCAGAACAAGCTACTCAAGTGCAAAAAGATTTGTTTGTTTGTTTTCACTTTATCAAAAGCATTACAGGGATATTACAGGAAACTTGATCTAGATTTGAAAGATCTCCGCCTGATCAGAAATCTGTGCTGGGAACAAACTGCCACTGTAAGAATAGATGGAGAAATGAGTCAGTTTACGAAAATCAAGAGAGGCGTTAGACAAGGGTGTGTTTTCTCTCCTGATTTATTTAATGTGTATAATGAAGCAATAGTACAAAAAATAAGAGACGTCTTGGGAATCAAAGTTGGCGGTGAAAACATCAATAATTTCAGATATGCAGATGACACTGTGTTAATTGCAAGTACAGAGGAAGAACTACAAAACTTAATTGATATAGTTGTTGAAGAAAGTGCAAAAGTGGGTCTATCTATCAATTGCAAAAAACAGACTGTATGGTGATATACAAAAAGAAGGAGAATCCTATCTGCAGGCTGAGAATAAACAGGGAAGACATAAAACAAGTACAGAACTTTTGCTACTTAGGAAGCTGGGTGACATCAGTTGGCAGGTGCGACATGGACATCAAAAGAAGAATAGGGATGGCAAAAGACACCTTTACGAGAATGAAGAGTATACTGACCAACACTAAACTAGGCATGACAACCCGTCTCAGAGTACTGAAATGTTACGTTTATCCAGTTATGTTATATGGCTCAGAATGTTGGACAATATCTAGTAACATGAGGAAACGAATTGAAGCAGCAGAGATGTGGTTTTTGAGGAGGATGTAAAGAATATCATGGACGAAACGAATATCTAACGATGTCATGAACAGAGCAAACACAAAAAGAGAAATAATGTATGAGATCATGAAAATGCAACATAACTTCATTGGACATGTGATTAGGAAAGAGGAGTTAGAATGCATGGTAATTATGGGAAAGATTGAAGGGAAGAAAGCAAGAGGAAGACAAAGACAAATGATGGTGGAGACAGCAGCCAGAGAACTGGAAATGAATACCAATGAATTGATTCACTTGACCCGAAACAGGAGTGTGTGGGCCATGGCAGTCAAAGCTCAAACTGGGCATGGCACCTGATGATAATGATAATCTTTGCGGCATGGTGTTAGAGCAACAACTTACTGTTAATGTCTGCAAGACGAAAAGAGCTGCTTGTTAACCTGAAGATACAGAGGGTAGGGTTGGAGTCAAAAGGAAACTGCCCCCATCAACAGAGCTGCTGTGGTGATGGTCGACAGATTCAATCTGCAAGGCATCCATATCAAAGTGAAAATCAAAGTACATTTATTATCAAAGCATACAACTTCGAGATTTGTCTCTTTGTAGGCAGCCACAAAACAAAGAAATCCAATAGAACCCATCAGATACAAGGCCGTCAAACACAGAACATGCAAAAATCAAAACACAAATCCTGCAAACAGCAAACTCAAGCAAGCAAATGATGTTTATGAAAGTGAGTCCACAGCCATGAAGTCAGTCATCACTGCAGCCAATGAAGGAGCGCATTAGTTTCAGGCCACAGCCCCAGCTCAGTGCAGAGACAAGTCAAACCTTGAGGAGCAGTGAGCTGAACAGCACGTCCACCTCCTCTGGGGCCGGCACCCTGAACCTTTCAATCTGACCCAGTTTTTTAAATTGTCCAAACCTCGGACTGTTCCTCACACTTGGACCTGGGCCCTGGCACACCAATAGGATCTAAGGCCTGGGCTCTGTTGCCTTGATTTTCTCTATCCCTGACCTTTCCAATTTGGCCCAGCGCTTAAATCAATCAAACCTCGGTTCTTTCCTTGCATTTGGATCTGCCGCCACCACTTTGCTTCAACTCTGCTCTCCTCAGCTCGATTCTGCTGCATCAAACCGCCTCCATGTCGACACCAGCAATGACCAAACATTGGTTCATTCCCCACTATCGCTGGCTCCGTCTCCTGGTCCCTCCACACTGATGCAGTGATTAAGAAATACATCAGTATACGTAGTTTCAAAGTACACTTATTATCAAAGGGTTATGTAGAATACAGCTCTGAGATTGGTCTTCCACAAAACAAAGAAAACCATGGGACCCTTTCAAAGAAATATATCAAACCCCCATCACTATAGGCAAAAGAAATCATGCCAAAAGGTCACAAAAAATGAGTGAAGAGCACAGAATATAAAGCACAAAATCAAAGGAGTCCATACTCAGTTCAACTCAGTGTTCATTATCTGCAGGTCTCCCTGATCCGAAGTCACCCAAAATAACAACAAAAAAATGAAGCAACAGAAACAGAAACACAACACAACGTGAACCATAGCGTCAAACCCACACAAACCGCGTTGATTATTTCTTAGGTGTCTGAGGAGATTTGCTCTGTCTCTCCTTCTCTTTAATGTCTACGGTGGGTGCTATAAAAATATATTGACAGGTTATATCTCAGTCAGGTATGGTAACAGCTTTGCTTTGGGCTGTTAGAACCAGCAGACAGAGGCAAACACTGCCCAGTCTGTCACAGGCTCAATGCATCCTCCTATCCAGACACCTTCACTGCATTAGGAAGGCCCATGGTGACATTAAGAATTCCTGCAACCTTGGCAATTCACTTTTCTCTCTCCTACCTTGAAGATCATCATCATTATGTTGCTGTGTTGTACAATGTAGGTGATCATGGTCTTGACCATGATTATCCTTGGCAATTTTTTTATACAGAAGTAGTTTACCATTGCATTCTTCTGGGCAGAGTCTTTACAAGTCAGGTGACCCCCAGCCATTATCAATATTCTTCAGAGATTGTCTGCCTGGCATCAGTGGTCGCATAACCAGGACTTGTGATATGCAGCGGCTGCTCATATGAACAGCTTATTATTGTCAGAAGGTCCAAGATATAGTGAAAAGCTTGTCTTGTAAACTGTCCTTACAGGATCCTCGATGCTATCCTTTAGCCTGGTGGTACATGCTTTTAGGCTTTTGTTACTTCGACGAGGAGAGGAGGAGGGAGGGGGAGAGAAGAGAAGAGAGAATGTCTGGTGTATGTAGGGTTTCTGATTATGTTGAGTGCTTTACTGAGGCAGTGTGAAGTAGAAGGGGGCTAGTTTCTGTGATGTGCTGAGCTGCTCTCTGCAGTTTCTTATGGTCGAACGTGGAGCAACTGCATACCAAGCTGTGATGCATCAGACAAGGTGTTTGATATGGTTCTCTGGAACAACACACTAGGGAGCTGAAGGAACTCAAATGAAAAATTGCTGTTTCAGGTCAAGACCCTTCATCAGGACTGGAAAGAAAGATGGGGATAGCTAGTCTACAAAGCTGGAGAGAATGGATGGAGCAAGATCTGGCAGGTGAGTTTGCTACTCTTTGATGGTCTGATCAAAAAGCTCCAAAACCTGGGTCTCTGTACCTCCCTCTGCAACTGGATCTTTGACTTCCTCACTGGAAGACCACAGTCCGTGTGGATCAGAAATAACTTACCCATCTCGCTGACAATCAACACTGGCGCAGCTCAAGAATGTGTGCTGAGCCCACTGCTCTACTCTCTCTACACCCATGACTGTGTGGCTAGGCACAGCTCAAATGCCATGCATGAATTTGCCGATGAGACAACTATTGTTGGCAGAATTTCAGATGGTGACGAGAGGGCATACAGGAGTGAGATATATCAGCTAGTTGAATGATGTCACAGCAACAAGCTTGCACTTAACGTCAGTAAAATCAAATCAAAGTTTAAATATCATTTAACCATATATGAATGCAGACAAATGAGACAGAATTTCTTCAGGGCCAAGGTGCAAAACATACTCAGCACATTCAAAATAGCAAGTAAATAACATAGTCATACCAAAAAAATATGTCTAGCCCAAGTTCCTGAGCAACAAGTCCCACAAATTGGCAGTACAGTTCCTGGCAGTGCACAGATGCACACAATCGAGTCTGTCATTCCAGCAGATGAACTCTGCAGGGCAGCACCCAACCAAACATGGGTGTATCACTACACCACCTCTGGCATCTCCTCCACTGCACTGCAGCAGCAGTCAAGCCCGCAGCTTGAGGCCTAGTCCCCGCTACGCGTGAGCCAATGCAGCCCCACCGTCTGTCTCGCCACCAAACAGGGGAAACAGACGTGCGACATCTTACATTATTAATATCCAACAGAGTCTTGTGATCGGAAGAGAAACATCCAAGACAATCATCCCAGGTTACACCGCACACTGCCTTCGTGCACCAACTCCAATCCATTTGATGCCTTCCCGTAGCAGGCAGCAACAAGGTCTGCACCAAGTCCAGCTCCTCTGCCAATGAGCTGCTCACTGATGGGGTAGACCTCTAATACTTGAAGTTCTTGGAGTCCAGCATTGTCTTGCTATCTTCAAAAAGACATTTAACGAAGTAAAAAAAAAATTTTGGTGGGTCCCGAAGAGGCTGCTGCATCCTGCATCTTCTGCGGAAGACACTAGCTGTATACCGGAGGTCTGTGAGTGTCAGGGAACAGGTGTGAGTGGTATTGCTATTACAAAGGAAAAAGTGCTAAGCAAACTCAAAGGTCTGACGGTGAGTAAGTCACCTGGACCATACGGACTATATCCCAGAGTCCTGAGAGAGGTTGCTGAAAAGATAACGGATGCATTGGTCATGGTCTTTCAAGATTCACTTGATTCTGGCATGGTCCAGGAGGACTGGATAATTACAAATGTCACTCCACTCTTTAAGAAGGGAGGAAGACAAAAGAAGACCATAAGACCATAAGACAAAGGAGCAGAAGTAGGCCATTTGGGCCATCGAGTCTGCTCTGCCATTTTATCATGAGCTGATCCATTTTATCCTATTTAGTCCCACTGCCCCGCCTTCTCACCATAAACTTTGATGCCCTGGCTACTCAGATACCTATCAATCTCTGCCTTAAATACACCCAATGACTTGGCCTCCACTGCTGCCCATGGCAACAAATTCCATAGATTCACCACCCTCTGACTAAAAAATTTTTTTCGCATTTCTGTTCTGAAAGGGCCCCCTTCAATCCTGAAGTCATGCCCTCTCGTACTAGACTCCCCCATCATGGGAAACAACTTTGCCACATCCACTCTGTCCATGCCTTTTAACATTCGAAATGTTTCTATGAGGTCTCCCCTCATTCTTCTAAACTCCAAGGAATACAGTCCAAGAGCGGACAAACGTTCCTCATATGTTAACCCTCTCATTCCCGGAATCATTCTCGTGAATCTTCTCTGTACCCTCTCCAACGTCAGCACATCCTTTCTTAAATAAGGAGACCAAGACTGCCCACAGTACTCCAAGTGAGGTCTCACCAGCGCCTTATAGAGCCTCAACATCACATCCCTGCTCCTATACTCTATTCCTCTAGAAATGAATGCCAACATTGCATTCGCCTTCTTCACCACCGACTCAACCTGGAGGTTAACTTTAAGGGAATCCTGTACGAGGACTCCCAAGTCCCGTTGCATCTCAGAACTTTGAATTCTTTCCCCATTTAAATAATAGTCTGCCCGTTTATTTTTTCTGCCAAAGTGCATAACCATACACTTTCCAACATTGTACTTCATTTGCCACTTCTCTGCCCATTCTTCCAATCTATCCAAGTCTCTCTGCAGACTCTCCGTTTCCTCAGTACTACCAGCCCCTTCACCTATCTTTGTATCGTCAGCAAACTTAGCCACAATGCCATCTATTCCATAATCCAAATCGTTGATATTCAATGTAAAAAGAAGCGGCCCCAACACCGACCCCTGTGGAACACCACTGGTAACCGGCAGCCAACCAGAATAGGATCCCTTTATTCCCACTCTCTGTTTCCTGCCAATCAACCAACGCTCTATCCATGTATGTAACTTTCCCGTAATTCCACGGGCTCTTATCTTGTTAAGTAGCCTCATGTGTGGCACCTTGTCAAAGGCCTTCTGAAAATCCAAATATACAACATCCACTGCATCTCCCTTGTCTAGCCTACTGGTAATTTCCTCAAAAAATTATAATAGGTTTGTCAGGCAGGATTTTCCTTTAAGGAATCCATGCTGAGTTCTGCCTATCTTGTCATATGCCTCCAGGTACTCTGTAACCTCATCCTTGACAATCGACTCCAACAACTTCCCAACCACCGATGTCAAGCTAACAGGTCTATAACTTCCTTTTTGCTTCCTTGCCCCCTTATTAAATAGCGGAGTGACATTTGCAATCTTCCAGTCTTCCGGAACCATGCCAGAATCTATCGACTTTTGAAAGATCATCGTTAATGCCTCCGCAATCTCCACATCTACTTCCTTCAGAACACGAGGGTGCATTCCATCTGGTCCAGGAGATTTATCGACCTTTAGCCTATTCAGCTTCCTGAGTACTTTCTCTGTCGTAATTGTGACTGCGCACACTTCTCTTCCCTGCCACCCTTGAGTGTCCGGTATCCTGCTGTCTTCCTCAGTGAAGACTGATGCAAAATACTTGTTCAGTTCCTCTGCCATCTCCTCATCTCCCATTACAAAAGAAAGGGAATTATAGGCCAGTTAACCTAACCTCAGTGGTTGGGAAAGTGTTGGAGTCTATTATTAAGGATGAATTTTGGGGGTACTTGGAGACTAATGATAAAATAAGTCAAAGTCAGCATGGTTTCTGTCAAGGGAAATCTCGCCTGACAAATCTGTTAGAGTTTTTTAAGGAGTAACAAGCAGGCTGGACAAAGGAGAGGCAGTGGCTATCACTTACTTGGATTTGCAGAAGGCATTTGATAAGCTGCCAGAAATCACACACTCAGCAATTCAGGAACAGCTTCTTCCCCTCTGCCATCTGATTCCTAAATGGACATTGAACCCTTGGACACTACCTCACCTACTATTTTTGCATGGTTTATTTACTTATTGCACTTCTTGTCACACTACTACATTTAGAACACACACAAAGCACTGGAAGAACTCAGCAGGCCAGGCAGCATTTATGGAAAAGAGCAAATAGTCAACGTTTCAGGCCAAGACCCTTCTTCAGGACTGGCCTTGTCCCAAAATGTCAACCGTTTACTCTTTCCCTTAGATGCTGCCCGCCTGTTGAGCATTTTGTGTGTGTTGCTTGGATTTCCAGCATCTGCAGATTTTCTTCTCTTTGTGCTACAGTGTAATTTACAGTTCTTATTATGAAGTATTGCAAAGTACTTCTGCAGCATCACAACAATTTCACAACATATGCCAGTGACAGTAAACCCGATTCCGACTCGGGTAACACAGAACAGTGCGTTCTGAAAGCCCGAAAAAGATCAAAATCTGTCAAGCTAAGATTCCCAGAACTGGTTTTTCACGTTTCCCATCACTGTGCGGAGACTGAAATAGAAATAGCTAGTGTTAAAAATATTTAAAAGGTCATGCATCAACAATGAAGAAAGAAACAGAGTTAATGTTTTCAGTTACAAACAAGAGAAAATCTGCAGATGCTGGAAATCTGAGCAACACACACAGAATGCTGGAGGAACTCCACAGGCCAGGTAACATCTATGGAAAAGAGTACAGTCAACGTTTCAGGCTGAGACCTTTCGGCAGGGCTGGAGGAAAAAACAACTGAGGAGTAGATTTAAAAGTTGGGGGGAGGGGAGAGAGAAACACCAGGTGATGGGTGAAACCTGGAGGGGGAGGGTTGCAATAAAGAGCTGGGAAGTCGATTGGTGAAAGAGACAGAAGGCCATGAAAGAAAGAAAAGGAGGAAGGAGCCCCAGAGAGAGGTGATGGGCGGGCAAGAAGATAAGGTGTGAGAGGGAAAGGGGATGGGAAATAGTGAAAGGGAGGCAGTAAGGGGCATTAGTGGAAGTTAGAGAAGTCAATGTTCATGCCATCAGGATGGAGGCTACCCAAACGGAATATGAGGTGTTGTTCCTCCAACCTAAGTGTGGCCTCATTACGACAGTGGAAGAGGCCATGGATGGACATATCAGAATGGGAATGGGAAGTGGAATTAAAATGAGTGGCCACTGGGAGATCCTGCCCAGGATAAAAATAAGCTACAAAGAGTTAGAAGCGATCTAAATTAATTACAAATATAAAACACAAAATAATTGATTGCATAAGTATTCACCCCCTTCAAGTCAGTATTGAAGAGATGCACCTTTGGCAGCATTTACAGTCTTGGGTCTGTGTGGATAGGTCTCTATCAGCTTTGCATGTCTGGAAACTGCATTTTTCCTCATCCTTCCTTACAAAACTGCTCAAACTGTCAGATTGCATGGGGATTGGGAGTAAACAGCCCTTTTCATGCCAGCCACAAATTCTGGACTCTGACCTGGCCACTCCAGCACATTAACTTTGTTATTTATAAGCCATTCTTGTATAGCTTTGGCTTTCTGCTTGGGGTCATTATCTCACTGGAAGACAAATCTCCTGAGTTACAGTTCTATTGCAGTCTGCACCAGGTTTTCCTCCAGGATTTCCCTGCATGTTGCTGAATTCATTTTACCCTCTACCTTCAAAGGCCTTCCAGGCCCTGCTGCAGTGAAGCATCCCCACAGCATGATGCAGCCACCACCATGCTTCACGGTAGGGATGGTGTGTTTCTGATTATATGTGGTGTTTGGCTTATGCCAAAGAATATGTTTAGTCTGATGGACAAAAAACTCAATTTTGCTTTCATCAGACCATAGAACCTTCTTTTATCTGACTTCAGTGTCTCCCACAAGCCTTCTGCCAAATTCTAATTGAGACTTCATGTGAATTTTCTTCAACAGTGGCTTTCTCTAAGCCACTCTCCCATAAAGCTGTGACTGGTGAAGCATGCAGGTAACAGTTGTCGTATGCGCGGTCTCTCCCATCTCAGCCACCAATGCTTGTAACTCTTCCAGAGTTGTCATAGGTCTCTTGGTGGCCTCCCTCACTAGTCCCCTTCTTGTACGGTCACTCTGTTTTTGAGAGTGGCAGATTTACAGCTGTGCCATATTCTTTCCATTTCTTGATGATTGACTTAACTGTACTTTAAGGGATATTCAGCAACTTGGAAATCCATCTCTTGACTTGTGCATTTTGCGGAGTTGCTTGGAGTATTTTTTGTCTTCATGGAGTAGTTTTTGCCAGGATACTGACTCACCAGGAGTTGGACCTTTCAGAAACGGGTGTATTTTTACTACAATCAGTTGAAACACCTTGACTGCACACAGGTGATCTCCATTTAACTAATGATGTGACTTCTAAAACCAATTGGCTGCACCAGTGATGATTTGGAGTGTCATATTGAAGGGGGCTGAATACTTATACAATCAATTATTTGGTGTTTTATATTTGTAATTAATTTAGTTCACTTTGTAGAGATCTGTTTTCACTTTGGTACGAGAGAGTATTTTTCTTTTGATCAGTGGCAAAAAAAGCCAAACTAAATCCATTGTGGTTCAATGTTGTAAACAATAAAAGACAAAAACTTCCAAAGGATTGAATACTTTTTACAGGCACTTTATATGCTTCCCACTGTTTTCCTGTTATTATGTATGGCATTGTACTGCTGCTGCAAAGGCAACAAATTTCACAGCATATGTCGGCGATATTAAACCTGATTCTGATTCTGACTGGGCTGTATCTACTACTTTTTGTAAAAAAGTAGAAACATAGAAAACCTACAGCACAACATGTCCCTACCTTAGAACTACCTAGGCTTAACCCATAGCCCTCTATTTCTCTAAGCTCCATGTAGCCATCCAGGAGTCTCTTAAAAGACCCTATCATTTCCGCCTCCACCACCGCCACCGGCAGCCCATTCCACGCACTCACCACTCTCTGCATAAAAAACTTACCCCTGACATCTCCTCTGTACATACTTCCAAGCACCTTAAAACTATGCCCTCTCATGCTAGCCATTTCAGCCCTGGGGAAAAGCCTCTGACTATCCACACGATCAATGCCTCTCATCATCTTGTACACCTCTATCAGGTCACCTCTCATCCTCTGTCACTCCAAGGAGAAAAGGCTGAGTTCACTCAACCTATTCTCATAAGGCATGCTCCCCAATCCAGGCAACATCCTTGTAAATCTCCTCTGCACCCTTTCTATGGTTTCCACGTCCCTCCTGTAGTGAGGCGACCAGAATTGAGCACAGTACTCCGCAAGTGGGGTCTGACCAGCGTCCTAGAAATATCCTGGAAATCATTTAAAAACTGAGTTCAAATTACAGGCGACACACTCAAAATGCTGGAGGAACTCAGCAGGCCAGGCAGATTCTATGGAGAAGAGTACAGTCGACGTTTCGGGCTGGGGAGCTTCCTCAGGACTGTACTGGAGAAGGGTCTCGGCCCGAAGCATCGACAGTTTACTCTTTTCCACAGATGCTGCCTGGCCTGCTGAGTTCCTTTAGCTCTGGATGTCCGGCATCTGCTGACTTCCTCGTGTTTGTAAAATTACAGGTGGACCGTTTTACCTCAGAACTGGCCACAAACAGATAGCACTGGGAATACTCAGCAGATCAAGTCTCTTCTGCGGAATTAGAAACAGAATTAACAATTCAGAGCCAAGGTGCAGTGTTCTTGATCCTGTTACAGTTCTCAGGGGAAGCCTTTCTTTCCCAGCTTTTTTTTTCGTGCGTGTGCGTGCCTGGCGGTGACCCATTCGCTCTCTGCACACTCTCTCGCCTTCCAAAATGCGGTATTCATGAACTAGTCAGCCTCTCAAATGACCTGTGGTGGCGGCAGCTGCTGCTCACGTTCCCCCACCCAAAGATGAAGTTCCTCTAGTTGAACCCAGTTACTGCACCTGTTGACATCCAGGATATGGGAATCATCCCGGAGATCCCAGATGGTACAGGATGTGCATTCCACGGGCCTGAAGTTCACCAGCATAACCCTATTTATTAGATTAACTCCACTAACAGATAAAAGTATCCAAATGACAATTAGATTACTTCTTGTTTCACGTACCCTGAAGTAAGTTATTTTATTTCCTCAGCTCTCTTGATCAAACCCAAAACTCTGTTCCACACTTCTTTCACATGCACTATGGTTTTCTTTCCGATACTCTACAAACAACACAGCTTTTCTCTCTAAGTTCCTTTTAATAACTTTTTATCTGGTACCTCACCAAAGTAATTTTGAACTTCTAAATTACTAATAAGTGTATACACTGAGTGACCATATTGTTAGATAACTCCTGTACTTAATAAAGTGGTCACTGAGTGGGTGCTGGTGGATTTTTCATTGATTATAGACCATTCATTTCAAAGTTCAATGTGTTGTGCATTCAGAGATGCTCTCCTGCACACCACTGTGTGGCAATTTGAGTTACTGTCGCCTTCCTGTTAGTTTGAACTAATCTGGCAATTCTACTCTGAACTCTCTCATTAACAAGACGTTTTCACCCCCAAAAACACCACTAACTGGAATATTTTTGTATTTTTTGCACCATTCTCCGTAAACTCTACAGGCTGTTGTGTGAGAAAATCCCAGGAGGTCAGCAGTTTCCAAGATAATCAAACCACCCAGTCTGGCACCATCAATCCAAACTGCAGTCTGAGTCATTTAGATCACATTTCTTCCCTAATCTGATGCTGGTCTGAACAACAACTGAACCTCTTGACCATGACTGCGTGCTTTTATGCATTGGGTTGCTGCCACATGATTGGCTGATTAGATATTTGTATTCTTCTTCGGCTGTCCATCGATTTCGATGTTGACTGTGCTGAGAGCTTAGCCTCTGCAGGCACGTTTATGGGCCACAGGACCAGTATTGGATCAGCACTGTCCCCCACATCGGTTGCATTTGTGATTTGACTGGTCTAACACTGAATGTCTGCGTTCATGACCTGCTTCATATTTCTTCTGCCTTTTCTTCTCAATAGCTGGGATTGACTTCTTGACAAAGCAGTGCTAACTTCTTCTGTCCAAACTGTCTTTCTCCCAGGTGTTGACATTCATGTCGGTGTTCTTCATATGGCGCCTGAGCACATCTTTGTAGGGCAGCTTCTGTCCACCGTGCTTCCGCTTTCCTTCATGTAACTCACCAGAGAAAACAGCTTTGGGTAAATGATCATCGCTCATTCTTGTGACACGACCAGTCCAACGCAGCTGAGAAGCTGTAATGAACAATTCTACACTGACTATCCCAGCACGTTTGAGCACCTTCACATCTGGTACCCTCTCATGCCACTTGATTGTAATATTTGGCATAACTGCCCGTGTTGTGTCTTGGTCAATTTCTTGATGTGCTTCTGATACAATGTTATCGTCGTGGTTGAATAAAGCAGAGATGGTAAAAGAGCTGTGTATACACTTTGACCTTGGTTGCCATTTTAATGTCGTGGCGAGACCAAAGTCTCTTCTGCAAAGCACCAAAGACTTTTGTAGCTGATTGAATTCTCCTCGCAGTTTCCAGATCTGATGAGTTGGTGTTGGTCACAGCGCTTCCTAAGTATGTGAAAGAGTCAGAACATTTCAGCGCTACCCCATTGACCGATATGACTGATGGTTGGGTCTCACTGGGACTACACAGAGGAGGAGGCTGTACAGAAGTTCGGTTTTGGAGACATTGATTCTTAGGCCAAAAAGAGTGGCAGCAAACGAGAAGCGGTCTACAATTTCTTGAATCACATTAACATCAGTAGCAACCAGGGCTGACTCATCTGCATACAGAAGCTCTCTGACACATAACTTTCTTGATTTGGTTGAGACTTTGAGTCTTGACAGGTTGAACTTCTGAGCGAGTCCTGATGTACACACCTTTGTATTAATGAGGTGTACAGGTGTACCTAATAAAGTGGCCACTAAGTATACATAGTCATAGTCATAGTCATACTTTATTGATCCTGGGGGAAATTGGTTTTCATTACAGTTGCACCATAAATAATTAAATAGAAATATGTAAATTATGCCAGGAAATAAGTCCAGGACCAGCCTATTGGCTCAGGGTGTCTGACCCTTCAAGGGAGGAGTTGTAAAGTTTGATGGCCACAGGCAGGAATGACTTCCTATGATGCTCTGTGTTGCATCTCGGTGGAATGAGACTCTGGCTGAATGTACTCCTGTGCCCACCCAGTACATTATGTAGTGGATGGGAGACATTGTCCAAGATGGCATGCAACTTAGACAGCATCCTCTTTTCAGACACCACCGTGAGAGAGTCCAGTTCCATCCCCACAACATCACTGGCCTTACGAATGAGTTTGTTGATTCTGTTGGTGTCTGCTACCCTCAGCCTGCTGCCCCAGCAAACATGATCGCACTGGCCACCACAGACTTGTAGAACATCCTCAGCGTCGTCTAGAAGATGTTACAGGATCTCAGTCTCCTCAGGAAATAGAGACGGCTCTGATCCTTCTTATAGACAGCCTCAATGTTCTTTAACCAGTCCAGTTTATTGTCAATTCGTATCCCCAGGTATTTGTAATCCTCCACCATGTCCACCCTGACTCCCTGGATGGAAACAGGGGTCACCGGTACCTTAGCTCTCCTCAGGTCTACCACCAGCTCCTTAGTCTTTTTCACGTTAAGCTGCAGATAATTCTGCTCACACCATGTGAGAAAGTTTCCTACCATAGCCCTGTGCTCAGCCTCATCTCCCTTGCTGATGCATCCAACTATGGCAGAGTCATCAGAAAACTTCTGAAGATGACAAGACTCTGTGCAGTAGCTGAAGTCCGAGGTGTAAATGGTGAAGAGAAAGGGAGACAAGACAGTCCCCTGTGGAGCCCCAGTGCTGTTGATCACTCTGTCGGACACACAGTGTTGCAAGCACACGTACTGTGGTCTGCCAGTCAGGTAACCAAGAATCCATGACACCAGGGAAGCATCCACCTGCATCGCTGTCAGCTTCTCCCCCAGCTTATAATACTACCTGCTTACAATGAATTTGTTAAACATTTGCATTTGGTCTGTTTTGTTAAACATACAATGTGCTAGTAGCCATCCCATGCATTAATTTACCAAACTGGAGTACAATGCAATGCCCCACTATATTGTGTGTTCAGTAGAAGAATCTGCTGATGCCACTCTGCTGGTCGGGATTGACCATGGTCGTTCATCCCAGCTGTCTACATGATAGGCAAGCCTGGGCAGTGTGAGATGGAGAGCAAGCAGTTGCCAATGTAGCAGACGCTCCCACTCTGTGGAGCTGATGAATCCAAAGACAAAACAGAGACTGCACGGCTGGAGTTGCCAGTCAACGTTGAACTCCACGAAGAGCTATCCTAGGGACTCCAGTCCCGGATTTTTCACTCACGGTTTACTCCCAAGGACGTCCGTGTGAATTGGTATACAGGATTCCTCCGCCATCCGAAGGTAGAGAGTTCCTATGAAACGGTTTGTAAGCCGGAATGTCGTAAAGTGAAGAAGCAATTACCATTTATTTATATGGGAAAAATTTGTGTGTTCGCAGACCCAAAAATGATCTACCAGATCATGCCAAGTAACACATAAAACCTAAAATAACAGTAACATATAGTAAAAGCAGGAATGATATGATAAATACACAGCTTATATAAAGTAGAAATACTTTTCCACGATCATTGCCTGAACTGTTCTCTGTAGTGAAAATCTCACGCAAGCGCCGTCGGCAGAAACATGGCGCACGCACTCTCCAGTAACCTTTAAGCTATGAAGCTGCCAAATCATACCAAATAACACGTAAAAATACACAGCCAATATAAAGTAGAAATAATGTATGTCCAGTGTAGTATCACTTACTGGAATTGGGAAAGTGCGGAGCACACTGATAGTGGTGTGTTAGGCTGAGTCGTCGGAGTCTGGGGTGGTGCAGTGGCCCCCACCCTCTGGCAGCGACCTGATACATTGCCGCAAAGCATGCAGGGGTCCAGTGGTAGCCAGAAGACACACAGCACATCTTTAAGAAAAAAGCCGAAATAAACATGCTAATTAATTAGGTGCCGCCCGGCAAGTAATTGTCGGCCCAGATCAGTGCCGATTGCCGATTGCATCGCCTCTGATCTGGGCTGACAATTACGTGTCAGGCGGCACTTAATTAACTAGCATGTTTATTTCGGCTTTTTTCTTAAAGATGTGCTGTGTGTCTCCCGGCTACTGCTGCATTCTCCACGAATCGGTATCTGTCCGCGGCCTGGGTGTTGGGGTGTTGGGACACTGGGGTGTCATCTCATCGTCGTCTGTTTCCATTAGAGCAGGCAGCTCATCTTCTCCTATGACTGCCCGCCTCGATGTCGAAGGTTGAGGTTTGTCGTCTGCTGTGGCTGATGTGGAAGGCTTGCTTGACTGCTGAGCCTCGCGCATTTTTCTATCATACAGTTCTTTGTAAGCACTCAAACCATCCTGCAAATATCCCCTAAACCGATGTACCCTTTCAAAATTAAAGTTGTACTTTATCATTACTCATTCGGTTTCGATTGTTATCCTTTCCTCTTCCAATTGCATCAGCTCTTCATCTATCAGTTCTTGGTCATGGGATGCCAAAACCTCTTCAACATCATCTTCATCAGTTTCCACAAGCCAAACTCACTTAGTCCTTACTTCGTTCACCACGAGCGAAATGCTTCATTATGTCTAGTTTTACGCTAAGTGTAACACCCTTACGAACTCTTTCAGGCTTTTCCGACACCATAGAACTCATCTTGCAAATGGCTGCTCACAGGCACGTGTTTAAGCAATGCCGGCGAGAATGCCGTTCCGAATCCAGGGGAGAACGGCTGCTCGGCGCGCGGGCTGATTTTTTTTAAGCGCATGCTGATTTTTTTCGCGTGCTACTTTTTTCGTAACAGGGAAAACACCTTCTGTTAGCGAAAACAGGGTACTAATGTAGGTCCTTCATAACAGTGAGGTTTCGTAAAGCGAACGTTCGAAAAGCAGGGGACACCTGTAGCTGGAAGGCAGCAGAGGCTTAAGATCAGAGTTTTCCTTCTCCTAGAACTGCCAACCACAGCTGAGGAGTCCCATCTGCCCGAAGCAACTGGTTTTAAGTTGCTAGTAACCCCTTCTCCTGTCAGAAGAAACAGTTCGACTGGGTTTTGTAGCTAAGCTACTTGTGAAGGACAAGAGCTGGACTTGATTGTCAGAGGCTATTTGAGATGCACACCACTGGGAGCATTTAATAGGTCGTGAGAGCTTCTCCCTACTACCATCCCTGGCTCTAACAACCTTAAGGAACCTCTAAGAACCAGAATCAGATTTATGATCACTACATTACAATGTGAAATTTGTGGTTTGGTAGCAGCAGTACTGAGCAGTACATTAAAAATTGCTATAATTTACAACAAGGAATATAAAAAATAATAAATAGGGGAAAAGGAGAGCAAAAAACATTTAAAACAATATTTCATAGAGTAGAGGACCAATCTATTCCTCATAAAGGAAAAAAAATAGAAAATTAAGCATGCATGTGTTTCGTTGGAAAGGTGGCATTGGAATATGGCAACTGAGTAATAGACATGACAATGTTACAAGTCATGGCAGATATATTAAATCCATATTTTACAGCAGTGTTTACCAGGGTCACAGAGAAAGTGAAACTGGAATTTGTCAATGAGACAATTAATCATCACTATCATGAGTAGATTAAATGTAAGATATTCATTCATCAATATGTATCCTGTTGTATCACTTAAGTGATTATGATCTTTCCATGACCAGGATTGATCTTGACAATTTTTTCTACGGAAGTGGTTTGCCATTGCCTTCTTCTGGGCCGTGTCTTTACAAGATGGGTGACCCCAGCTGTTATCAATAGAGATTGTCTGGATGGGGACAGTGATCACATAACCAGGACTTGTGATATGCGCCAACTGCTCATATGACCATCCATCACGTGTTCCCATGGCTTTACGTGACCCTGATTAGGGGGCTAAGCAGGCTACACCTTGCCCAACGGTGACCTGTAGACTAGAGGAGGGAATGAGCTCCTTACTCCTCCTTTGGTAGAGACATATCTGCACCATGCCACCTGCGAGATAATTAAGAAGTTTATTTCAAATAAATGAAGGGGATCGATTAATTAATAATGAAACTCCCGTCCAGATGTATCAAATTCAGATTCAAATTTGTTTATTTTACATACATCAAAACATACGGTGATGTTACGAAGAAGAGAAAACGTGCAGATGCTGGAAATCCCAGCAACACACACACACACACACACACACACACGATGCTGGAGGAACTCAGCAGGTCAGGATGTGCTGGGAACAGCCCACAAGAGTCACCACACCAACCTAGCTTGCCATCTATGCGAGCATTGCATCTGATTCAGAATCTTAATCATATTTTTATGTTTTTTTAAAAGAAGATGTACCTCTAGTTGGTGGTGTCTTGTAATAATACTGCCAGAAGGTGTAGAATAATTTGCCAAGAACAATCATAGTTATGGAAAAACCATGATGGCCCACATCACACAACATGGCACATAACGAATGAATGATATCTCCAGGAGGTGATAGCAGAAACATGACTCCACCTAATTTTACTAATCACAAGAGAAAGATGTAGTGCTAGAGATCTGACAGATAGCTACAGTAATGTGTTGCCATACTTAGGAAGGGAAATATTCAGAGAATTATAGACCAATATCGTAGTGTCAGTGTCAGGAAAAATAATGGGATCCTACTCAAGGAGACAAGTGGTGGTGAGAGGGAGGGTTGGTGCAAGTGGCGGGGTGTGTGCTTTGAGCTTCTGGTGTTATTATCATTCTTCGAGGTTTCTTGTATTGTAGATGACCCTGAGGAGTAAGAATTTCAGGTTGTATACTGTATACACTCTCTGATATCAAATTGAACTATTGAAACATCTGAACAATAAATTAAAAGTATGAACGACAGCTAAACAGGCCACATCACCAAACTGATGAAAGCTTTTGATTGGGTGAATATGGAGAGAATATTTCCACTTGTGAAGAGGCTTGAATATGACAGTAGCCAAGAAATCTAACAGTGATTAGGATGAGACTCATTCTCATAAAAACTGGTGAGAACAAGGAACCTGTTGACCCAAAGAATGCCATATGTTAGTAATAGTTTTTAAAATAGCTTTTAGTGGTGGCACAGTAGTGTAGTGGTTAGAACAATGCTTTACAGTATCAGTGACCAGGGTTCAATTCCCACCGCTGCCTGTAAGGAGTTTGTACGTTCTCCCTGTGACCATGAGGATTTCCTCCGGGTGCTCCAGTTTCCTCCCACAGTCCAAAGACATATTGGTTAGCAGGTTAATAGGTCATTGTAAATTGTCTTGTGATTAGGCGAGGGTTAAGTTGGGGGATTGCTGGGCAGTATGGCTCGAAGGACCAGAAGGGCTTATTCTGTGTTGTATCTTAATAAACAATAAGTAAATAAAATAATAATAAAAAGATATATATGGGGGAGAAAGGAATATGGGATCTCAGGGTTTTATCTGTGTAGAAAGAGGTGGAGGCTTGAATCAAGTATAACTGTTGGGCCAAATGGTGTGTTTCTGTGTCTTAATATACTTACATGTATTAGGAATTTCCTGCGGTGTGTTGGCGTGACATGCGACAAAAATACAACAACATTCAAGAAGAAAGAAGTATATAAAAATAAAATTAGAGGTCAAAGTACAGATATGGAATAAGATGTGCATAAATACATAAATATGATAGTGTAATCAGCGTTATAAAATGACCCTGTTGTGGAAGGTCCTCCCAAGCCCAGCTGTGAAGGGAGAAGGGTTGCGCGTAGGGCTAGCAACCCCAGCCTATAAAATACCCAGAGCTACAGAAAGGCCAACTGAATCTCTAAAGAACTCATCCCTGGGACAGGAAGACCAATAGAATCTCCAAAGAACTCACCCCTGGGACAGGAAGGATCTTTCATGGGCCACACCTGAGGACAACCTGGAAGACTGGCCCAGGTCAGAGGACCCTGGAGAGCTGCTGATGGTAGCCTATGCCCCTGTATTATAAAAGTAGTTTAAAGTGTTTGCAGTGTAGTGCGGTGACTGAGGTGATAGATAGAGGGGGCTGGGGTCACTAACTAGAATGGTTATTCAGATTAAGATTGAAATAATATTTGTGCATCCATTTCTCTGCAAAACCCCAACAAATGTCCAAAGTCCATAACTGTGAAGATGTGTAGCCATGTATTTATAATCCAGGGCCACCTTGTCCTATTTGTTTTACAATGAAATGCAGTACTGTGTAAAAGTCTTGGGCACATCTATGTACTGTAGTTAGGGTGCCGAGGACTTTTTCACAGTACAGTATTTGTCAACATGAAGTGGCGAACGAGTTTGTAAATCTAGTGGAATCAAAGGATATTGAGAATGGTGAGGGTGGAGTGCCATGGGAGGGGTGAGGCACAGGTGGCTGAGAAAGAATGCCAGGGGTGGAGGGGTGGAACAGGGTGCAGGCACACCCAGCCCTGAGACGCCAGACTAGGTCTTTTGATTCCAAAGAATTGGTTTATTGATCATTACAGAATGTTTCTCTGGTGCTTCTCAATCCCTCCCTGTTTCCAACCATGACTCCCTTTGTAGCGGCAAAAACTAATCCAAACACAAATCAATTGCCGCTAGCCTGCGACCGTCTTACAGTTGTTATACTTGCCTGACATGCCCTCAGCTCCAATGAATTGATTGTTCCAAAGAGTTGCAAACGTGCCATCTTGAAGCGATCAGTAATCTTAAGTGGTCAGCAAAGAAATGACCTCCACTGGTCCCAAGATCCAGCCTGCCACGACATAGCAAGAAAACGTAACTTATTCTGTTCACTTTTACCATACCCCCACTGATGAGTCTAGTTACCGTAATAAATGTAATGAATGCACAAGACAGAATACAAAATAAACAGAGAACAGATACATGACTCCAATACCTCTCTCCCTGCTCTCTGTCCACAATAGAGACCCCTATCAGAATCAGGTTTATCATCACTCACATACAGCACAAAATTTGTTTGATTTTGCAGCCTCAGTAGAGTGCAATGCAAAAAATTACTACAGCACTGTGCATACATTTGAGCAACAGGAGATTTTTGTTTCAGCTGAGAAGAATAACATGAACTATTGAAGTTACAATTATGTAGCTGTTTCTTCAATCTGTCATCTGTGGCTTTGTTGGTTAATTGTACAGGGATTCGTTCTGGGAGAGCACAATGCTCGCTTTAATGGTGAAATAATTAATTCCAGACAAATCTGCCTTGTTACTGATTGCATTGTTCCAACCACTCTCCGCCGAGAATTTGGAACCTTGTCTGGCCAAGCCTTTACTATGCTAAAGATCATTTGGAATTGTCCTTAGAAGTACAGCAATCTCTTTCAGAATTGCAGCAGATAACAAGATAAGCCATCTGAAAATGTATTCAGAGTAGCTGAACCCATCCACACAGAGCAGCTGATTTGCAGCTCTCTCTGATTGTATGAATTATTATCATCAGTATCTTTAACCAATACATGGTACCAACAGAGAATTATGGCTTACAGTAAAACTGAGAAACTGCTATCCTTTTCCTTGGAAATCCTGATAGCTTGCATTTGGCTAAAGAGAGCCTTGTTTCCCATTCGCATTTTAAACTCACGAGGGCCCTGTTACCCTTGCTCTGATGAATATCACTGGCGCCTTGGTTTCAAATAAAATAAGTTTATTATCAAAGTATGTACTTAGTTTCTGCCTGTTACACCACTGACGTTTAGGGCAGCAGTGAAGGTCCTCCATCTCTGTCTTGTCCCTGGCCATCTTCTCTCGTGCGCCTCAGGTTTGGTTCAGGGTCCTCATTTCTACACTGCCGCACACAGCTATAGAAGGATTCTTGAGAGGGTGGAACGAGCTGTCAGGACAAGTGGTGCATGCACGCTTGATTTCAACGTTTAAGAGAAGTTTGGATAGGTACATGGATGGTAAGGGTACAGAGGGCTATGGTCCCGGTGCAGGTCAATGGGAGTAGGCAGATTAGATTGTTCTGCATCGACTAGATGGGCCAAAGGGCCTGTTTCTGTGCTGTACTTTTCTGTGACTCTGTTGCTGTTCCTGGAACAATTACTTTTTTTTGACCAGTCAGGGTTGTTAAGCCCTGAGCAGAACCCTTGAACATGGAGGACCGATGGACCACTCTTAGTCTGGCCTCTACCCCTTGACCTGTTTGGTATGGGTGACCCTACCAAGAGTCAAAGCATAAAGCCCTGACTCTAGCCAGAACAGCTCTTTGGGTCACTGAGGCACGCAAGCCTCCAAACTCAACGACAAGGTTGTGGTCCTCTATGTATATCTCACTATATATTATCTTGAGATTCATTTTCTTATGGGCATTCACAGTAGAACAAAATATAATAGAGTCATTGAAGAACTATGCTCAAGGACCGACAGCAACCAAAGTACAAAATTAAACTGTGCAAATACAAAAAAACAAATTAAAATAATAATAAAAAATAAGCAAATAAATAATACTGAGAACACAAGTTGTAGAGTCCTTGAATGTAATGAAAATAATCTTTCAAGCCTAATAAAATCCAAGTGGCAGCAAAGAATTAAAGCAATATAAATTCCCCACATCAGTTATCCAAAAAAAAAATAAAAACTGATAATCTGAGAGCTTGTATTTTGTTTAAAATAGTAATGAGGCACTGTGGTACCATTATTACGTTGCCAAGACCGTAGTTTGCTAACGGAATCCACACACCGAACTTTTTTTTTAGTTGAAAGTAGGTCCATTTGTATTTTATTTAGCAAGATTTGTTTTTGGAGATGTTATGAAATATCACTGGGAAATTTTTTGTTTTGCAGTAGCAGTACACCGCAATACAAAAAATATACATTACAATAAAAAATATATTTTTAAAAATTAAATCAAATAAATAGAGAGAGACAAGAGAAAAAAATATTTTGAGGCAGTGTTCATGGATTCATTGCCCATTGAGAAAACTGATGGTGGAAGGGAAGAAGCTGTCCCTGAAATATTGCGTGTGTGTCTTCAGGCTCCGGTACCTCCTCCCTGATGGTAGTAATGAGAAGATGACTTGTCCTGGGTGATGGGTGAGGTGAGTTTCAGTCATAGCAGAGGAAGAACCTGCATGGCCCAAGTTTGTAGTTTAGTTGATGCTTCACTCACACCACATGGGGGATAGGCTGTTTGCATACAGTAATATCTGGGATTTGGCAGACTGGGCTTCGCTTCCTCACCGTTTCGAATTTAACTAATACATTCTCTCCATCAATCCCACTTGTTTGCCTATGTCAAAATTCAATTCTGCTATTTACTCTTACATCTCCTGCCCATTACCTGGACAAAAGGCGATCTTACCTCACCTGTCATTGTCCACTGTCCTATAGCTTTAGCAGACTCAAATCTATGCTGTTTTGTGCTTCTGCATTTCATACCTTGTTTCTATCTCCTTCCTGACAAATATTTTGTCTTCAGCCCCTTGAACGCCTCTTGTGCTTATCCTAATCACTCCTGACTCAATAACCTCCAGATCTCTCAACTCCCTGAATTCTCCATTCCTCCAGCTCTGCTTTGATGCCTATCCCCCTTCCACTGTTCAATACCCAATGCTGCCATGCATTTTGTTTCCTGGGCCACATGCACTCAATGGGTACCTTATTATATAGCTCCTGTAGCTGAATGTATGTTCATGGTCTTGTAACTGTCTGTACCACCATCTGGAATGAGGGATGGTGGGGTGGGGTGGGGGGGTGCATGGCACGGGATCGAAATAAGCTGCAGAAAGTTATAAACTCTCAGCTCCATTACGAGGACTCGTCTCCCTAGCATCCAGGATATATTCAAGGAGCGATGCCTCAAAAAGGTGGCATCCATCATTAAGGACCCCCACTACCTAGGACATACTCTCCTCTCATTGCTACCATCAGGGAGGAGGTACAGGAGCCTGAAGACACACACTCAACAATTCAGGAACAGCTTCTTCCTCTCAGCCATCAGATTTCTGAATGGACAATGAACCCATGAAAGATACTGCCCAGAATAAGGTAATAACAAACCACTTCTGTAGAAAAAATTGGCAAGAGCAATCATGGTCATGGAAAGATCCTGATTATGTGCCACGTCATACAACTTGGGACATAATGATGATGATCTCAATAAACTTTGTGCAAAAATCTTTCCCTTGAAATCCCCTTAAGAACTCCTTTCTCTTACCTTGTGACAGAAATGTAAGGCAAGCAACAGAGCCTGCAATTCCCCAAGTATTTAAGATCAAAGAGGTGAACAGTAGCTGGTTTTGGAGCCAATTAGTAAAGTGAGAAATTAGATGTAATGTCTGGTGCAGCCTGATGTGCTCCACTGTGTAAAGAACTGAGCCTGAGGCTATGTGCCTGCTCCAGGCTTTGTGTCTACAGACGCACCTTTCGTTCTGAATGCTGTTTGTTTTATTGTTTGTATGATTTATGTTTTTCTGTCTTGCTGCGCATTGGGTGTATATTGGTCTTCTATTAATGGGTTCTTCTGGGTTTCTTGTTTTGTGGCTGCCTGTAAAGAGACGAATCTCAAAGTTGTATAATTTATACGTACTTTGATAATAAATGTACTTTAAACTTTGAATTTTGAAGACAGAACTTTGATGTCAGAGGTGAGATTCTTAACTAAGCTCCCTAGATCAAAATCAAGTGTTCACTGAACTTTGTTCTAAAAAATATAAAGTTCGAAATACATTTATTATCAAAGTATTTATAAATTGTACAACCTTGGGATTCTAATATGTCCATGGTGTCCTTCCATAAACATCATTTTTGTTCTGTGTTTTTCTTGCAGTGGACACATGAACAGAGACTTTGGCAAGTTTTAGAGATTTCTGCAGATGTTATCATTGGGTTCTTTTTCACCTCCTTCAGCATTGTGCTCTTGGTGTGATCTTTGCAGGATGCCCACTCCCAGAGAGAGTAGCAACAGTACTGAGTTTTCTGACTTTGTGTGTCTTTTTTATAGGACAGGGCACATCTACAACTCACACCTCCAATCTCATTTCATTGACTGGAACACTGGACTCCAAATAGCTTTTGTAGAAGGCATTACCCCAGAGGTTCACATATAAATACATAAGACCATAAAACATAGGAGCAGAATTAGGTCATTTGGCCCATCGAATCTGCTCTGACATTCAGTCATGGCTAATCCATTTTCCCTTCCTCAGCCTCACTCCCCGGACTTCTCCACATAACCATCGAAGCCGTGTCCAATCAAGAACCTATCAAGCTCTGTCATAAATACACCCAACAACCAGGCCTCCTCAGCTGTGTGTGGTAACAAATTCCACAAATTCACCACCCTCTGGCTAAAGAAATTTCTCCACATCTCTGTTTTAAACGGACACCATCTATCCTGAGGCTGTGCCCTTTTGCCCTAGGGAAACATCCTTTCCACATCTACTCTGTCTAGGCCTTTCAACATTTGAAAGGTTTCAATGAGATCCCCCCACTCATCCTTCTGAATTCCAGCGAGTACAGACCCAGAGCCATCAAACGTTCCTCGTATGACAAGCCTTTCATTCCTGGAATCGTCCTTGTGAACCACCTCTGGACCCTCGACAATGCCAGCACATCTTTTCTAAGATGAGGGGCCCGAAGCTGTTTACGATACTCAAGGCGAAGCCTCACCGGGGCCTTATAAAGCCTCAGCATCACATCCCTGCTCTTGTATTCCAGACCTTGAAATAAATGCTAACGTTGCATTTATCTTCCTCGCTGCCGACTCTACCTGCAAGTTAACCTTTAAGGTGTTCTGCACAAGAACTCCCAAATCCCTCTGCATCTCAAATTCCTGGATTCTCTCCCCACTTAGAAAATAGTCTGCATATTTATTTCTACTACCAAAGTGCATGACCATGCATTTTCCAACATTGTATTTCATTTACTGCTTTCTTGCCCATTCTCCTAATCTGTCTAAGTCCTTCTGCATCGTTCCTGTTTCCTCAACACTACCTGCCCCTCCACCAATCTTCATATCATCTGCAAACTTGGCAACAAAGCCATCTATTCCATTATCTAAATCATTTATATACAGCATAAAAAGAAGTGGTCCCAACACCGACACCTGCGGAACACCACTAGTCACTGACAGCCAACCAGAAAAGGATCCTTTTATTCCCACTCGCTGCCTCCTACCAATCAGCCAATGCTCTAACCATGTTAGTAACTTTCCTGTAATACATGTAATATTGGATCATTTTTCTCAATAAATAAATGAACAAATAAAGTGTTTGTTGTGCTATTTATTTAATTGTGTTCCCTTTTTCTAGTTTTAGGACTTAAATGATCACATTTTAGGTCATATTTATGCAGAAATAGAGGAAATGCTATTGGGTTCACAAACTTTCTCGCACCACTGTGTCAATATTATGTAAGATTAACATGTGTGAGGACACCAAGATTGATTCTGACTAATGTATTTGATATTTTAAGTCAGATTGTTCACACATATTTATCTTATGTGTCATGTTATGAATAAATATCTATCAAAGTGTATATAATGGGAAAACATTGCTTCTATTCAGAGAAAGATATTGAGGAAAAAATTTTATATGATTCAACTACACTAAATAAACTTGCAAAACAAAATGATTCATCATGTTCCCTTCAGTTGCTTTAAAAGAAAAGCCCCATACTGTCATCTATGATAATTACAGGTAGATTTTTTTTTGTGAGCATATTTCACTTTTCCATTAAACCTACAGTCTGTGCTGTCCCATTTCTGAATTGACTCAGATATTTGCCTCAAACCAAAATATTTGGAGTTTAATTTTTGATGCCTCTTGAAGAAGATTTTGGATGGTTTGTCTATGATCACATGTACATCAGAATCAGGTTTAATAGCACCATATTTGTCATGAAATTTGTTAACTTTGCAGCAGCAGTACAATGCAAAACATGATAAATATAGGAAAAATATAGAATTACGGTAAGTATATATATATGTATATTAAATAGTTGAATTAAGATATATAGTGCAAAAAACAGAAATTTTAAAAAAATCGGGAGGTATTGTAGCAACTCACATCAAAGTTGCTGGTGAACGCAGCAGGCCAGGCAGCATCTCTAGGAAGAGGTGCAGTCGACGTTTCGGGCCGAGACCCTTCGTCAGGACTAACTGAAGGAAGAGTGAGTAAGGGATTTGAAAGTGGGAGGGGGAGGGGGAGATCCAAAATGATAGGAGAAGACAGGAGGGGGAGGGATGGAGCCAAGAGCTGGACAGGTGATAGGCAAAAGGGATACGAGAGGATCATGGAGGCCCAGGGAGAAGGAAAAGGGGGAGGACGGGCAAGGGATATAGTGAGAGGGACAGAGGGAGAAAAAGGAGAGAGAGAGAAAGAATGTGTGTATATAAATAAATAACGGATGGGGTACAAGGGAGAGGTGGGGCAGTAGCAGAAGTTTGAGAAGTCAATGTTCATGCCATCAGGTTGGAGGCTACGCAGACAGAATATAAAGTGTTGTTCCTCCAACCTGAGTATGGCTTCACCTTTACAGTAGAGGAGGCCATGGATAGACATATCAGAGTGGGAATGGAACATGGAATTAAAATGTGTGGCCACTGGGAGATCCTGCTTTCTCTGGTGGACAGAGTGTAGGTGTTCAGCGAAACAATCTCCCAGTCTGCGTCAGGTCTCGCCAATATATATAAGGCCGCATCGGAAGCACCGGACGCAGTATATCACCCCAGCCAACTCACAGGTGAAGTGTCACCTCACCTGGAAGGACTGTCTAGGGCCCTGAATGGTGGTAAGGGAGGAAGTGTAAGGGCATGTGTAGCACTTGTTCCGCTTACAAGGATAAGTGCCAGAAGGGAGATCGGAGGGGAGGGATGGGGGGGATGAATGGACAAAGGAGTCATGTAGGGAGCGATCCCTGCAGAAAGCAGAGAGGGGGGGGGCGCGGGACCCTGGGCCTCCATGATCCTCTCATATCCCTTTTGCCAATCACCTGTCCAGCTCTTGGCTCCATCCCTCCCCCTCCTGTCTTCTCCTATCATTTTCGATCTCCCCCTCCGCCTCCCACTTCCAAATCTCTTACTAGCTCTTCTTTCAGTTAGTCCTGACGAAGGGTCTCGGCCTGAAACGTCGACTGTACCTCTTCCTAGAGATGCTGCCTGGCCTGCTGTGTTCACCAGCAACTTTGATGTGTGTTGCTTGAGTTTCCAGCATCTGCAGAATTCCTCGTGTGAGGGAGGTATTGTTAATGAGTTCAATACTCATTCAGAAATCTGATGGCAGGGGGGAAGAAGCTGTTCCTGAGTCACTGAATGTGTGTTTTCAGGCTCCTGTATCTCTTTCCCGATGGTAGCAATGAGAAGAGTATCTGATAGGATTCTGCCCGCATTAGAGTAGTAAGGCCCCTTTCATTGTCAAAAGTTTGTTCAGTGACTTTCCTTTCCTACAGTCAGAAATGAGGATATTCACTGCTGCTTGCAAAATGTTCACTTCCATTCATAAATCCTCGGCACTGAACTACAGCAAAGGACAGGAGGTGCAGTCTCCCGTGAACCCGTCACCAAACTGCACACTATCCTCTCATGGCAAGGATAACACCAGTCCTTCAATTTTGCAGGATCTAGTTCCTAGAATGCATCCAGCACATCCTTGGGTGTATTGGTTGTTAAAGCAAACAACACAATTGATTTCCAGTTAATTGGGCCACCGGTTAATCAGGCAGCCGTTTATTTGGGTCAACTCTTAAAAAACAAAAACAAATCGAGAAAATAGCTGGGATTCCCTTCATTTATTTGGGACACTGTACCACTTAATTGGGATAGGAGACTGTTGTCGGACAGTTTCTAACTAATGTCAATCACGTGCACATGTGCACTATGCTTAAAGTAAACAGTTTTTACATTGTGTCAGTTGTGCATGTTTCTGTTCAAAAAGCAGTGATTTTTGCCACTGATAGTTGGCAAGAAGTAAACAGTAAGACAACTCAGAACCGTTTTGCTCACTGCGGTTTCAAGCATTCAGGCTTGGCGATGCCAGAAACAGGCGGGAGCGAAAATGAAATGATTTTACTGCGTCTACGAGTTAGGAACTATGAGAAATTTAATCTTGAATGTTACAATGAAAATGAAGATTTAGAGAATGCAATCGTCAAAAGCTTTATATGAAGGCAGTCCATGATCTGCACTGATTATGTTCATTTACAGTCAATCAAAAGAACATGGCAGTGTATAAAGGATGAATTCCTCTGTCAATAACTATTAGGAACTAATACATAGTTTTATTGTATTGTAGTAGTTTTGGTAGCATTCTATTTTTTTCTGTATTTCATTTGAATACATGATTTGCTACTCAGTTAATTAGTCGTTTGACTTTTTTTGTACACATTTAACTATTTCCATGAAACTTCAGCTAATTGGGGCAGCCACTTAAATGGGCCAAAATGTAGTCATCCTAATGTGTCCCAATTAATCAGAATTCAGTCCATATATTTTGGAGTACATGTGATAAATAAATCTGAATCTGTATCAGAAGACCTGGAGCAGTTCAAGAAAGATTTCTTATTCTACCGTCTTCACAAAGTCATTCAGCTGCTAGCAAGCAGATCCTGAAAACGAATAAAAAGAGGTAGTTTTCTTCCCTGTGGAATTTAAGAGACTTTACTGATATGAGAGCAAGCAACAAAATGGAATGTGGCAGAGATCAGTAGCTGTAGCCAGAGTGATTTTGAGGCTGGGAAGCTGTGCGTGGCTACGACCCTGACAAATGTGATATTGCGTTTGGGATTGGAGCATGTCAAGGGTGTCAACAAGGGCAAAGAATGTGAGCACTTTAATTAGCTTGGTTTAAGGGTAAAGAGGATTGGTAAAAGCTAGTCTTTGGTTGAATAAGAACTGCACAGAGCACAGAGAATTATTTCTGCTTAAGCGGAAAGACTTTTGGGCCTGAAGTAATTCTGAGACTGGGAAGCTGAGCATGAACAAAACTCTGACATGCTTGGGTAAAGCCACTCATATTAACATGATGTACAGGACTTCAATTCCTCCCAGTTTAGCCATTATTGTCTTGGCAATGTTTGTGCTGGTAAGCATTAGGGTAGAACAATCTGAAGTATTTATTTATCACAGAGAGTGGTGGGTGCGTGGAATGCACTGCCAGCGGCGGTGGTGGAAGTGGATCCAATAGGGTCTTTTAAGAGCCTCTCAGATAGATAAATGGAGCTTAGAAAAATAGAGGGCTATGTGCTGGGCACGTGGCCAAGTGGTTAAGGCATTGGACTAGCTACCTGAAGTTCGTGAGTTTGAGCCCCAGCCGAGGGAACGTGTTGTGTCCTTGAGCAAGGCACTTAATCACATATTGCTCTGCGACGACACTGGTGCCAAGCTGTATGGGTCCTAATGCCCTTCCCTTACACAACATCGGTGTTGTGGAGAGAGGAGACATGCAGCATGGGCAACTGCTGGTCTTCCATACAACCTTGCCCAGGCCTGCGTCCTGGAGAGTGAAGACTTTCCAGGCGCAGGTCCATGGTCTCGCAAGACTAACGGATACCTTTACTATGTGCTGGGGAAATTCTAAGCAGTTTCTAGAGTAGGTTATATGGTCAGCACAGCATTGTGGGCCGAAGGGCCTGTAATGTGTTGTAGATTTCTATGTTCTATTAATTTAGAGATCCAGCCCAATGAACTGCACCACCCAGCGACCGATTTAACCCAGCCTAATCACAGGATTAGTTAGTTACGATTAAACTACTAACTGGTAACTGTGGGAGGACCCGGAGGAACCCATGCGCTCACGGGAAGGACGTACAAACTTTTTCCAGAGGATGCCAGAATTGAACTCTGGGCTCTGACGCCCCGAGCTGTAATAGCGTCACGCTAACCACTACGCTCGGTAAAATCTGATTTCCGGTGGGTTGAATTTTGCATCCGGCTAAAGGGGGTGGGGGGCACAGCCCAGTAGCATAGCGGTTAGCTTAATGCTTTACCCAAAGTAATTTTATTATCGAAGTATACATGTGTCACCATATACTACCCTGAGATTCATTTTCTTGCAGGCATTCATAATAAATACAAAGAGACACAAGAGAATCAATGAGAAACAGAACTGCCCACAATAAAGGGAGATGAATAAAAATGTACAAAATACTACAAATTCTGCCAATAATAACAAGATCTAAATGATAATAATAGATAAGTAATAAATATTGAGAACAGGACTTGTAGAGTCCTTGAAAGTGAGTCCATAGGGAGTGCAGGTGATTAGCAATCAGTGATCACTGCTGTAAGGAGTTTATACGTTCTTCCGTGACCAAGTGGGTTTCCTCTGGGTGCTTCGGTTTCCTCCCACATTCCAAAGGTGTGCAGGCTCCGGTTAGTAAGTTGTGGGCATGCGGAGGTATGGCAGCACTTGTAGGTTGCCCCCAGCACGTATTCCAGCTGTATTAGGCATAGACACAAATGACCCATTTCAATGCATGTCTGGATGTACAATCGCAAGTAAAGCTGATCCTTCATCTTTGACCTTTAAAGTCTTCAGAGGAGTCTGAAAACCGGAGGACACAGGTTGAAGAAAAGAAGGGAAATTGTTTTAAAGAGATCTGAGAGGGCAGTGAGTACCTGGAATGAGCTGCCGGAGGAAGTCATCAATGTGGGTACAATTGCAACATTTAAGATTGAAGTCAACGAGGATGGGAGCTCCCAACCCTTTCTCTCATTCACTGCTCTTGGAGGAAGCTGCAGTAGTCTTGGGGTTTGGGCAAATTTTGATTGGCACCATTTGTGGATTGGACTCATTTTTAGAGGACTCTGCAGTTCATATTATATGTGGTTCTGGTTTCTAGTTACTCCTTTTTTTTATTGCTATTTTGTGCAATTTTGAACAGAGCGGACTGACTCTGCGGCCTGGAGCCATTGAACGACACAGCACTGAACTGAACTGAACATTCCTAGACTGTTTCAAGGACTCTGCGATTCGATGTTTAATGTTCTGTGTCTTATTCGCTTGCTTTTACCGTTTATGCAAACTCCTTATAGGCAGCTGTGCAAATTGACTGCCGGCCACTGGTGCTGTAAAGTGGTGTGCTAACCCCTAGGCTACTGTCCCACCCCTGGATAGTTAATTACAGAGGAAGGGCTTGGAGCGAGCAGGGAGAATGTGTGGTTGGGATAAACCAGATGGGCCGAATGGCCTGCTTCCCAGCTGTGTTATCCAATGTCTAAAATTATTTACATTGGAGAAAGAGTGAAAATGGAAATCATACCAAAATACAGAGATATAAATTTCATAATGTATGCTAAGGACCCCAATATTTTGAGAAAGATTTTCTACTTTGGCTCAGACTCATACTCAACTGTATTTTTTGTGTTGTCTGCCCGACCACATTTCTAGAATGCATTCCTTCAGTATGTGTCAACCCTAGCTGTATAGAATTTAGCAAATCAATTGCAAATAAACTTGCAACGTGCACAACGAAGGTCACTGTGATCTTCCCACATCTGCAGGCATTAACAGTGCATGTGCCAAAATCCCCACCAGTACGGCAAGCTGTGGAATTTGTGCCGCATTAAAATTATTTCGGATTCTTTATTGCCAAAACAACTTGTGCTAAAGAAGTTTATAGTCCAGATCTGGTAATCTTCCCTGTGGTTGAATATACAGATCAGTGTTCTGCCTCAACAACGCCAAGGTTGTTTAATGTCTTTTCCAGTACACAAGTGCAAAGGAAAAAGACATAATTGTGACTCCAGAATCGAATGCAGCACAGAAAAAAGATAAAGGACACAATAATTTTTTAAAAAACACAATAAACATCAATACATAACACACAGAAATGCTGAAGGAACACAGCAGCCAGGCAGCATCAATGGAAATGAACGTATCGGGCTGAGACCCTTCTACAGGATGGGGAGAAGATGGCAGATCATAGATACATCAGACAGATTCTATACATAGATTGACTGTACTTCCACAAAGTGACACAAGACTCAGGAGCGTCTGTACATAGGGTGGCTCTGACCGGAAATGATAACTGGCGGAGGGGTGGGTTAGTGAATGGAAGCGTTTGTGGAAAGTGACTGCTTTTGAATCTGGTGATCCTGATGTGGATGGCACATAGCCTCCTCCCTAATGGGAATGGGGTAAGTAGTCCATGAGCAGGTTGGTGTTATGTAAATGAAGGATGCTATAATGCCTCATGGTACATGCAGTGCCTAAAAAAAGTGTATTCACCCCCCCCTTGGTAGTTTTCATGCTTTTTTTTAAGACATTGAGCCACAGTGGATTTAGTTTAGGTTTTTTTTGACACTGTTCAACAGAAAAGACTCTCTTGTGTCAAATTGAAAACATATTTCTACAAATTGGTCTAAATTTATTACAATTATTAAACACAAAAATAATTGATTGCATAATTACTCACTCTCTTAAAAGGAACCATTTCTGGTTGGCTGCCAGTGACTAGTGGTGTTCTGCAGGGGTTGATGTTGGGACCACTTCTTTTTATGCTGTATATAAGTGATTTAGATGATGGAATAGATGGCTTTGCTGCCAGGTTTTCAGATGGTATGAAGCTTGGTGGAGGGGCAGGTAGTGTTGAGGAAACAGGTAGGATGCAGAAGGACTTAGACAGATTATGAGAATGGGCAAGAAAGTAGCAAATGAAGGACAATATTGGAAAATGCATGGTAATGCACTTTGGTGGTAGAAATAAACATGCGGACTATTTTCTAAACCGGGAGAAAATCCAGGAATCTGAGATGTAGAGGGACTTGGGAGTCCTTGTGCAGAAGACCCTAAGGTTAACCTGCAGATTGAGTTGGTGGTGAGGAAGGCAAATGCCACGTTAGCCTTCATTTCAAGAGGTCTAGAATACGAGAGCAGGGATGTGATGCTGAGGTTTTATAAGCAAGCACTGGTGAGGCCTCACCTTGAGTATTGTCAACAGTTTTGGGCCCCTCATCTTAGAAAAGATGTGCTAGCATTGGAGAGGGTCCAGAGGAGGTTCACAAGGATGATTCCAGGAATGAAAAGGTTATCATACGAGGAACGTTTGATGGCTCTGGGTCTGTACTCGCTGGAATTCAGAAGGAAGAGGGGGGGGGGATCTCATTGAAACCTTTCTAATGTTGAAAGGCCTAGAGAGAGTAGATGTGGAAAGGGTGTTTCCCACGGTGGGAGAGTCTAAGATAAGAGGGCACAGCTTCAGGATAGAGGGGCGCCCTTTCAAAACAGAGGGTGGTGAAGTTGTGGAATTTGTTGCCACAGGCAGCTGTGGAGGCCAAATCGTTGGGTGTATTTAAGGCAGAGATTGATAGGTTCTTAATTGGACATGGCATCAAAGGTTATGGGGAGAAGGCTTGGAAATGGGGTTGAGGAGGAGGAGAAAAGGATAACCCATGATTGGATAGCAGAGCAGACTCGATGGGCCAAATGGCCTTATGTCTTATAGCCTTAAAGTCAGTATTTAGTAGATGCACCTTTGGCAGCAATTTTTAAGCTATTCCTGTGTAGCTTTGGGTTATGTTTGGGATCATTGTCTTACTGGAAAGGAAATCTTCTCATAAGTCTCTGTTCTCCTGCAGACTGCATCAGGTTTTCCTCCAGAATTTCCCTGTATTTTGCTGCATTTATTTTACCCTCGATATTCACGAGCCTTTCAGGAACTGCTACAGTGAAACATCCCCACAGCATGTTGCAGCCACCACTGTGCTTCATGGTAAGGATGGTGTGTTTCTGATGATGTGCAATGTTTAGTCTGATGGCCAAAAAGCTCAATCTTGGTTTCATCAGACCACACAACCTTCTTCCAGCTGACTTCAGACTCTCCCACATGCCTTCAGCAAACTCTAGCCAAGATGTCATGTGAATTTTTTTTCAACAGTGGCTTTCTCTTTGCCACTTCGTCATAAACCTGTGCCTGGCGGAGCAGTCGGGCAACAGCTGTATGTGCAGTCTCCCCCATCTCAGCCACCTGTGCCATATTCTTTCCATTTCATGATGATTGAATTAACTGCACTCCAAGAGATATTCAGTGACTCGGAAATTTTCTTGAATCCATTTCCTGACTCGTGCTTTTCAGTAACCTTTTCACAGAGTTGCTTGTAGTGTTCATTTGTCTTCATGGTGTGGTTTTTGCCTGGATACTGACTCACCAGCAATCCAGATACATGTGTATTTCTACTACAATTAACTAATTATGTGACTTGTAAAACCAATCGGCAGCACCAGTGATGACTTGGTGTGTCACTTTAAAGGGGGTGAATACTTATGCAATTAATTATTTCGTGTTTTATATTTGTAATTAATTTCGTTCATTTTATAGGCTGTTTTCATTTTGACACGAGTCTTTTTCTGTTGATCAGTGTCAAAAAACCCAGTTACAAAATACACGTGGACTAAGATGTTAACTGTCCTGTGCTATCACCACTGGGACCATCAGTGGATCATAAGTTTCGGCTCGCTTATGATCAAGACTCCCTCGAGGTGGTGGGCCAGCAGTGCTAAAGCACCACCTCCCATGGGTGAGCTGAAAAACTTGGCATCTGCCTCTGTCAGAGTTGTTGGTCGCTTCCATCCAACAGATAGTCTACTCTTCAGATGTCTGTGCATTGATTCAATGTTGTAAAACAATAAAATATGAAAACTTCTGGGGGGGGTAGTGAATAACTTTTATAGGCACTGTAGATGGCATGGTAGATAGATGGCGTGACATGCTATATAGATGGTGGAGGCTGTGGAAGAGGTAGATGCTACATAAGGGGTGGATGTTATGTAGGTGGGAAAACTATGTAGCCTCCTCCCTGATGGGAGTGGGACAAATAATCAAATAGTCAATAGACAAATAGTCCATGAGCAGAGTGGGTGGGATCCTTCATGATGTTACTGGCCCTTTTCCAGCATTGTGTTGTCCTTGATGGCGTGTAGGCTTATCTATCAATCTCTGTAAAAATAAGCAAGAAGTTGTAATCTGAGCCCACTAACACCCACAATGCTTACAAAACTTGTACAGCTTGATCCTCTGATTCTAACAAACTTCCTTGTGACGAGGAGAACATGGTGTTGCGTTTCAAAACCTTTCACCGCCTTGGCTGGATGTGCCCAAACACCTTCCTTTGTGTACATAATACAGTAATACTCACCAAGCGTTACGGTTGTTCCTCGCTGAGGTCCTCAGTCCAGTTTTTCCAGCTTATTGCACCACATTGTTTCACAAAGTGCCTTATGCTGTTGCGACATTCCTGTCAGAAACTCATTCCTAACAAAAACAATTTATATTTTCTTTGCATTTTGTGTTCATGTAACAATCAACGCCATCTTAGAAGTGACTACATTCCTCAAGTTCTCTAGGAAACAGTTGTCACACATGCCAGTAACACATGCCTTTAACAGTATGACAATTGTTATATGACTGTGTCATTTGGCGTTGGTAATTTTTCCAGCTCACTGCTCAACTTCCCTCTAATCACTTACCCAAGAAAGTTTGTTGATGCTGGAAGTCCAGAGCAACCGAAAAGTGGGGGAACTCAGAAGGTCAGACAGCATCCATGGAAGTGAATACACAGCCTTTCTCCAGGACTGGAAAGGAAAGGGGAAGACACAAGAATAAAAAGGTTGGGGAGGGAGTAGAGGAAAGAGGCTAGCTGGAAGGTGATAAGGTGGGTGGGGAAGGCAGGTGGGTAGGAAAGATAAAGGGCTGGAGAAGAAGGAATCTGATAGGAGAGGAGAGTGGACAATAGGAGAAAGGGAAGGGGGAGGGGACCCAGAGGGAAGTAATAGGCACATGAGAAGGGATAAAAGGTCAGAGTGGGGAATAGAGGTAGAGGGGAGGGGGAAGGAAAAAGAAAGAGTTTTACTGGAAGGAGAAATCAATATTCATGCCATCAGGTTGGAGGATACCCAGATGGAATATAAGATATTGCTCCTCCACATTGAATTTTTCCTTTGGCTCCTCCCACTTCCTCCAAACTAAAGGTGTAGCTATGGGCACCCATATGGGTCCTAGCTATGCCTGCCTTTTTGTTGGCATTGTGGAACAATCTATGTTCCGTGCCTTTTCTGGTATCTGTCCGCCACTTTTTCTTCGCTACATCGACGACTGCATTGGCGCTGCTTCCTGCACACATGCTGAGCTCGTTGACTTTATTAACTTTGCCTCCAACTTTCACCCTGCCCTCAAGTTTACCTGGTCCATTTCCGACACCTCCCTCCCCTTTCTAGATCTTTCTGTCTCTGTCTCTGGAGACAGCTTATCCACTGATGTCTACTATAAGCCTACTGACTCTCACAGCTATCTGGACTATTCCTCTTCTCACCCTGTCTCTTGCAAAAACGCCATCCCCTTCTCGCAATTCCTCCGTCTCCGTCGCATCTGCTCTCAGGATGAGGCTTTTCATTCTAGGACGAGGGAGATGTCTTCCTTTTTTAAAGAAAGGACCTTCCCTTCCTCCACTATCAACTCTGCTCTCAAACGCATCTCCCCATTTCACGTACATCTGCTCTCACTCCATCCTCCCGCCACCCCACTAGGAATAGGGTTCCCCTGGTCCTCACCTACCACCCCACCAGCCTCCGGGTCCAACATATTATTCTCCGTAACTTCCGCCACCTCCAACGGGATCCCACCACTAAGCACATCTTTCCCTCCCCCCCCCCTGCTTTCCGCAGGGATCACTCCCTACGCGACTCCCTTGTCCATTCGTCCCCCCCATCCCTCCCCACTGATCTCCCTCCTGGCACTTATCCTTGTAAGCGGAACAAGTGCTACACATGCCCTTACACTTCCTCCCTGACCACCATTCAGGGCCCCAAACAGTCCTTCCAGGTGAGGCGACACTTCACCTGTGAGTCGGCTGGGGTGATATACTGTGTCCGGTGCTTCTGATGTGGCCTTCTATATATTGGCGAGACCCGACGCAGACTGGGAGACCGCTTTGCTGAACACCTACGCTCTGTCCGCCAGAGAAAGCAGGATCTCCCAGTGGCCACACATTTTAATTCCACATCCCATTCCCATTCTGACATGTCTATCCACGGCCTCCTCTACTGTAAAGATGAAGCCACACTCAGGTTGGAGGAACAACACCTTATATTCCGTCTGGGTAGCCTCCAACCTGATGGCATGAACATCGACTTCTCTAACTTCCGCTAATGCCCCACCTCCCCCTCGTACCCCATCTGTTATTTATTTATATACACACATTCTTTCTCTCACTCTCCTTTTTCTCCCTCTGTCCCTCTGACTATACCCCTTGCCCATCCTCTAGTTCCCCCCCCCCGTCTTTCTCCCTGGGCCTCCTGTCCCATGATCCTCTCATATCCCTTTTGCCTGTCACCTGTCCAGCTCTTGGCTCCATCCCTCCCCCTTCTGTCTTCTCCTATCATTTTGGATCTCCCCCTCCCCCTCCCACTTTCAAATCTCTTACTAACTCTTCCTTCAGTTAGTCCTGACGAAAGGTCTCAGCCTGAAACGTCGACTGCACCTCTTCCTACAGATGCTGCATGGCCTGCTGCGTTCACTATCATCACTCACATGTGGCATGAAATTTGTTTTTTTATTTGTGGCAGCAGTGCAGTGCAAAACATAAATTTACTACAGTACTGTGCAAAAGCCTTAGACACCCTAGTTACAGTACATATACAGTGACATGCAAAAGTTTGGGCACCTCTGGTCAAAATTTCTGTGAATAGCTAAGCGAGTAAAAGATGAACTGATTTCCAAAAGGCATAAAGTTAAAAATGACACATTTCTTTAATATTTTAAGCAAGAAAACTTTTTTATTTCTATCTTTTACAGTTTCAAAATAACAAAAAAGAAATAGGGCCCGAAGAAAAAGTTCGGGCACCCTGCATGGCAGTACTTAGTAACACCCTCTTTGGCAAGTATCACAGCTTGTAAACGCTATTTGTAGCCAGCTAAGAGTCTTCCAATTCTTGGTTGGGGGATTTTCACCCATTCTTCCTTGCAAAAGACTTCTAGTTCGGTGAGATTCTTGGGCCGTCTTGCTTGCAATGCTCTTGAGGTCTATGCACAGATTTTCGATGATGTTTAGGTGGGGGGACTGTGAGGGCCATGGCAAAACCTTCACTTTGCGCCTCTTGCTCATTGCGGCCAAAAAGTTCTATTTAAAAGGTTCAAAGGAACCTCTAAACAATCCTGATGCATTTTGGAAACAGGTCCTGTGGATTGATGAAGTTAAAACAGAACTTTTTGGCAGCAATGACCAAAGGTATGTTTGAAGAAAAAAGGGTGCAGAATTTCATGAAAAGAACTCCTCTCCAACTGTAAAGCACAGGGGTGGATCGGTCATGCTTTGGGCTTGTGTTGCAGCCATGGCACGGGAAACATTTACTGGTAGAGGGACGAATGAATTCAATTAAATACCAGCAAATTCTGGAAGCAAACGTCACACTGTCTGTAAAAGGGCTGAAGATGAACAACAGGATAATGAACCTAAACACTTCAAAATCCACAATGGACTACCTCAAGAGGCACAAACTGAAGGTTTTGCCATGGCCCTCACAGTCCCCAGACCTAAACATCATCGAGAATCTGTGGATAGACTTCAAGAGCAGCGCATGCAAGATGGCCCAAGAATCTCACAGAACTAGAAACCTTTTTGCAAGGAAGAATGGGCGAAAATCCACCAAACAAGAATTGAGACTCTTAGCTGGCTACAGAATGCATTTACAAGCTGTGATACTTGCCAAAGGGGGTGTTACTAAGTACTGACCATGCAGGGTGCCCAAACTTTTGCTTCGGACCCTTTCCCTTTTTTGTTATTTTGAAACTGTAAAAGATGGAAATAAAAAAGTTTTCTTGCTTAAAATATGAAAGAGATGTGTCATCTTTAACCTTATGCCTTTTGGAAATCAGTTCATCTTTTACTCGCTTAGCTATTCACAGTAACAGAAATTTTGACCAAGGGTGCCCAAACTTTTGCATGCCATTGTATGTGCCTAAGACTTTGGTGACATACTGTATTTATATGTACTTTGATAATAAATCTAATTTTAACTTATGTTCTCTGTTCGTCCCACTCTGCACAGGTTTGTCCTCTTGTTGCTTTTGTGCAGTCTGGTTGCTGAAGAATTTCTACTAGCAGAAATATGCTGTTGCTCTCAGATCAGATCTGCAGTGAAATGTCATAGCCGGTGATCTCTGCCAACAGTCTCATTGAATATTAGAGGTTTGTTTATTTATTTGGAGATGCGGCGCGGAGCAGGCCATTCTGGCCCTTCAAGTTCCACCGATTTAACCCTAACCTAATCACAGAGCAATTTATAATGACCAATTAATCTACTAACCTGTACATCTTCGGACTGTGGGAGGAAACCAGAGCACCTGGAGGAAACCTACGCGCATACGGGAAGGAGCATACCAACTTGCTTACACAGGGTGCCAGAATTGATCTCCGAGCTGCTACTCCCCAAGGTATGATAATGTCAAGCTAACTGCTAGGCTACGCTCACAGCAATGGTTGGTCTGCACAGCTGTAAAAAAATACTGGGGGGAATGTTGGACGGGTCCAGACAAAAGTGACTCCTAAATTTATCAGCCCATAAGCATAAGCATTGAAATCTAGGGTTGAACCAGGGGCCTTCAGGTCTTCATTCTAACGCTTTCCCACACTCAGGTTGGAGGAACAACACCTTATATTCCGTCTGGGTAGCCTCCAACCTGATGGCATGAACATTGACTTCTCTAACTTCCGCTAATGCCCCACCTCCCCCTCGTACCCCATCTGTTATTTATTTATATACACACATTCTTTCTCTCACTCTCTTTTTTCTCCCTCTGTCCCTCTCACTATACCCCTTGCCCATCCTCTAGGCTTCCCCCCTCCCCCTTTTCTTTCTCCCTGGGCCTCCTGTCCCATGATCCTCTCATATGCCTTTTGCCAATCACTTGTCCAGCTCTTGGCTCCATCCCTCCCCCTCCTGTCTTCTCCTATCATTTTGGATCTCCCCCTCCCCCTCCTACTTTCAAATCTCTTACTCACTCTTCCTTCAGTTAGTCCTGACGAAGGGTCTCGGCCCGAAACGTCGACTGCACCTCTTCCTAGAGATGCTGCCTGGCCTGCTACGTTGACCAGCAACTTTCATATGTGTTGCTTTCCCAACTGAGCTATTTTGCCTACTAAATACTTCAGTTAGTTTAATACAATTCATCTGTTTTGTTTTGCATGTATCATTGGAGCAGGAGTTCCCAACATTTTTTATGCGGTGGACCAATGCCACTAAGTAAGGGGTGCATGGATCCTAGGTTGGGAACTCCTACATTAGAGAGTAGGTCAGAAAGGCTCCTCTTATTATAAAGAGAATATCTGGATATGGAGCAATAAACACAGGCAATGAACAAAATAAAGACGCAAAGTGTCTGGCACATTTTTTGCATATCTTTTGCAATGCTCCACAGCACCAACAATCAGCAAAGAGGGTTCAATTCCCACTGCTGTCTATAGGGGGTTTGTACGTTTTCCCTGTGGCACATGGGTTTCCTCCGGGTGCTCTGGTTTCCTCCAACATTCTAAAGATATGGGTTAGGGTTAGTGAGTTATGAGCATACTATGTTGGCACTGGAAGCATGGTGACACTTGTGGGCTGCCCCCAGTACATCCTCGGATTATGTTAGTCATTGTTGAAAACGTCACATTTCACCGTATATTACGATGTTTCAATGTAAACTTCTCTTTCTGTTTTTAATTGTTCATTTCTCGCTTGACGGTGCAGAGTAGTCTGGTGAGAATGGCTCCTGGGGCAGTGTCTTGTACTCCGTGTGGGATGTGGGAAGTCTCCCGGATAAACGCATCTGCAGCGGGTGAACCGAGTTGCCGCTCCTGAGAGAATGGATTAAGGAACTGGAGCTGCAGCTTGATGACCTTCGACTCATACGGGAGAATGAGGAAGTGAAAGGCAGGAGTTACAGGGAGGTAGTTACCTCTAGATTGCAAAAGACAGGTAATCGGGTGACTATCAGGAGAAGGAGGGTAACTGCACAGCCAGTGCAGAGAACACCTCTGCCCATTCGCCTAAATAATACGTATACAACTTCAGATACTATTGAGGGGGATGACCTACCGGGGGGAGCCATAGTGACTTGGTCTCTGGCACTGAGTCTGGTGCTGTGTCTAGGAAGAGCAGAGAGGTGAAGAGGTCTGAGGTGTTGATAGGAGATTCAGAGGAACAGAGCCGAGGTTCTGTGGGCATAATAGAGACACCAGGATGGTATGTTGCCTCCCTGATGCCAGGATCAGGGGTGTCTCGGATTGGGTCCATGGCATTCTCAAGGGTGAGGGCAAGCAGCCAGACATTTTGGTACATATTGACACCAATGACATAGGTAGTCAAAGTGAGGTGGTCCCAAAGAAAGATATTAGAGAGCTAGGTAGAGGGATGAGAAACCTGTACGGTAGTAACCTCTGGATTGCTGTCTGTGCTACATACCAGCAAGGAAGAGAAGGATTTAGCATGTGAATATGTGACTGAGGACAGAGGTTCACATTTATGTATCATTAGGATCACTTCTGGGAAGGTAAGACCTGTACAAAAGGGACAGGTTACACCTGAACAAGAGGGGGTACAGTATCCTTGCAGGCAGATTGGCTAGAGTAGTTCAGGAGGGTTTAAACTAATTTGGCAGGGAATGGAAAACAGAGTAATATTGCTGAGGATGAAGTAGCTGGTTTACAAACAGAAACAATGTGTAGTAAGGAGAGGCTGCTGACAGGGCAAAATTGTTAGTCAACAGGTTGAGCTGCATTGTAAAAGGTGGACAAAGTTGAAAAGGCTGAATACAGGGGTGAAGGTGCAATATTTGATTGTGTGCAGTGCATGGAATAAAATGAGCTTGTAGCACAGTTACTAATTGACGTGGGCATCACCGAATCATGGCGAAAAGATTATAGCTGGGAGCTTAATGTCCAAGGATACACGCTGTCAGGAAGGCAGAGAAGCTGGTGTTGCTCTGTTGGCAAAAATGAAATCAAATCATCAGGAAGAGGTGACATTGGATTAAAAGGTGTTGAATCATTGTGGATAGAGCTAAGGAACTGCAAGTTTAAAAAGACCCTAATGGGGAATTGTAAACAGACTTCCAAACAATAGTAAGGATGTGGCCTACAAATTACAATGGGAGATAAAATATGTATGCCAAAAGAGAAATGTTACAAGTCATAGGGGATTTCAATATGCAGGTAGATTGGGAAAATAAGTTGGTGCTGGATTCCAAGAGGGGGAATTTCTAGAATGTCTATGAGATGGCTTTTTAGTACGCTCGTGGTTGAGCCTACTAGGTGATCAGAGATTCTGGATTGGGTGTTGTGCAATGAACTGGAATTGATAGAGAGCTTAAGGCAAAAGAACTCTAAGGGAAAGTGATTGTAATATAACTGAATCCACCCTGAAATCAGAGAAGGAGAAGGTAAAGTCAGATGTATCAATATTACAGTGGAGTAAAGGGAATTACAGAGGCATGAGAGAGGAGTTGGCCAGAATTGATTGGAAAAGAACACTGGCAGGGATGATGGCAGAGCAGCAATGGCTAGAATTTCTAGAAGCAATTCAGAAGGCACGGGATATATATATCCCAAAGAGGAAGAAATATTCTAAAAGCAAGATGATACAACTGTGTCTACCAAGAGAAGTTAAAACCAACATAAAAGCCAAAGAGAGGGAAGTTAGAGGATTAGGAAGCTTTTAAAAACCAACAGAAGGCAACTTAAAAGGTCATTAAGAAGATAAAGATGGAATGTAAAAGGAGGCTAGCCAATAATATTATAGAGGATACCAAAAGTTTCTTCAGATACATAAAGTGTATCTGAAGAAGAGGTGAGAGTGGATATCGGACTGCTGGAAAACGATGCTGGAGAGGTAGTAATGGGGGACAACAAAATGGTGGATGAACTGAATAAGTATTTTACACCAGTCTTCACTGTGGAACATACTAGCAATTTGATGGAAGTTCCAAGAATCGGCGTTCATGGAGTGTGTGAAGTTACCATTAGGTAGAGAGAAGATTCTTGGAAAATGAAAGAATTGAAGGTGGTTAAGTCACATGAATCAGATGGTGTACACTCCAGAGTTCGGAAAGAGGTGACTAAAGAGATTCTGGGGTTTGACTGACGTTTCAAGAATCACTAGATTCTGGAATGGTTCTGGAAGACTGGAAAATTGCAAATGTCACTACTCTTCAAGAAGGCAGAGAAGCAGAAGTAAGGAAACTATAGGCCAGTTAGTCTGCCCTCAGTAGTTGGGAAAATGTTGAGGCCGATTATTAAGGATGTGGTCTTGGTAATTGGAGGATACACATGATAAAATAGGCTGTGGTAGGCATGGGTTCCTCAAGGGGATATTTTGCCTGACAAATCTGTTGGAATTCTCAAGTGGGATAGACAAAAGAGACTCAGTTGATGTTGTGTACTTGAAATTTCAGAAGGCTTTTGACAAAGTGCCACACATGAGTCTGTTTAACTATTGTATTACAGGGTAGATTCTAGTTTGGATAAAGCAGTAGCTAATTGACAGGTGGCAAAGAGTGGGAATAAAGGGAGATCTTTCTGGTTGAATGCCGGTAACCAGTGTTGTTCCACAGGAACCGATTCTGCGTTGGGACCGATTCTTTTTAAGATAAATGGCAATCATTTGGATGATGGAATTGGTGGTTTTGTGGCCAAGTTTGCAGACAATATGAAGATAGGTGGAGGGGCAGGTTGTTTTGAGGAAGTAGAGTGGCTACAGAAGGACTTAGATTAGGAGAAGGGATAAAGAAATGGCAGATGGAAGACAGGGTCTGGAAGTATATGGTCATGCAACTTGGTAGAAGAAATGAAAAGTTTGACTGTTTTCTAAATGAAGAAAAAATACAAAATTTGAAGTGAAAAGGGACTTGGGAGTCCTTGTGCAGGATTCCCTAAAGGTTAGTTTGCAGATTGAGTCTGTGGTGAAGAGGACAAATGTGATTGTCACATTCATTTCAAGAGGCTATAAAAACAAGGATGTAATGATGAGACTTTATAAAGCACTGGTGAGGCCTCACTTGGAGAATTGTAAGCAGTGTTGGGCCCCATATCTTAGAAAGAATATGCTGAAACTAGAAAGAGTTCAAAGGAGGTAAACAAAACTGATTCCAGAATCAAATGGCTTGTCACATGAAGAGTGTTTGATGGCTGTGGGCCTGTATTCACTAGAATTTAGAAGAGTGAGGTATCACCTCCTTGAAACCTATGGATTGGTGAAAGGCCTTGATAAGGTGAATGTAGAGAGGATGGTTCCTTTGGTGGGAGAGTCTGACCAGAGGACACAGCCTCAGAATAAAGGGGTGTCCTTTTAGAATGGAGATAAGGCAGAATTTCTTTAACCAGAAAGTGGTGAATCTGTGGAATTCTTTACCACAGGCAGCTGTGAAGGCTAAGTTTTTATGTGTATTTAAAGCAGAGGTTGATAGATTCTTGATTTGTCAGGGCATGAAGGGAAATGGGGAGAAGGCAGGAGTTAGGGGCTGAGAGGAAAGTTGGATCAGCCATGATGAAATGATGGAGCAGATTCAAGGGGCCAAATGGCCTAATTCTGCTCCTGTATCTCATGGTGTTTTGGTAAATGTGGCAAATAAAGATTTCTTTTTTTTCTTAAATCACTAAACCAACAACAGAATTACATCTAGGTTTTGGGCAATGATGTGGAAGATGTCTACTGTTCGAGTAGGTTACAATACTCAGTGATGTCGATGTCAGGGAAGAACAATGAAAACTACCATATATTTTCACTCTGAGGCATCGATAGCAGCACTGTTCCCTCTCAGTTGCATGAGTACACAGCTGTGCAGAAACTGAAGTGCTACCATGCATATACCCTTCACTGCAGCACAGTTGGAGTTTTCTTTCAAGTTACAAATTGTAACAATAAACACAGAATGGAAATCAGTTGATAATTGTTAATAAAACACCAGGCCATAGAACAGTGATGCTGTCTAAGTTTAAAATTTTACCAAAGTTGAAAGATTTTCTTTGTTGTACTGTATTTTATGATATCCTTCAATTAATAAATTTAATCAAAGGTGTGTAATTTTTCAATTTTCATTCTAACTATTCATAGTATGCATATTACTATAAAAACCTTTTAAAGTGCTGTGCTCTTTTTTGCCCATGTAAAAATTTTCTGTAAAAAAAATTAGAGGGGACGTTAGACAGGACCACCCAAAGGGCCAGACAAATATGACTCACGTCACTTACTGTATTATTTCTTTTCTCTTTTGAGTTGCTCTTCATGTTACATTGGGGTTAATGATTTGTTGGCATGCTACGTTGACGGTGGAAGGGCGGCAACACTTATAGACTACCCAGAACAACCCTCGCTGATTTGATTTGAAATAAAGAACGCATTTCACTGTATGTTTCGATGTACATGTGGCAAATAAAGCTAATCTTCAACCTTTAGCTGCTACATTATAATACCTTATAAAGACCATTTTTATACAAAGGGCCCAAAGTGTTGCTGAAGAGCCCTGCTACTGCTCCCACAATTTACTTGACCCATGACTGTCTGGAAGGAGGCACAAGATGAAGAAGACCTCAACGGTGGAACAGGTGGACGAAGTTACTTCGAACTCAACGGCTGTGAAGGCGGATGAAGGCTGCAACAGATCCATCAGCTCCAATCGTTGTGGTTTCCATGCCACTGGAATCAGTTGGTTGATTTGTGAAGTATCGTGTGCTTCTTGGAGTGCAACATCACGTACACGTTAAACAAATACACGCACAGGCGTCTTCACTCTGTGAGCCACTTCTTCAGAATGAAGACCAGCATCCTCAACCTCGAGGGATAGCCACGACGATGACGACAAGATGAAGATTGTTTAATATCATTTCCAGTACACAAGTGTAAAGGAGAATAAAATAACTGTTATTCCGGATCTGATGCAGCACCAAAAAATAATTAGAATTGGACAACGAACGCAGTAACTATATACATAGATCAATTGAATGCCCATAAAGTGACACCTGGCTCAGGAATGTCAGTACATAAAGCGACTGACAAGAATGATAAAGAGATGGTGGTTGGGGGTGTGGTGGGTGGCTTCTGGACTGGCTGCAGTGATGACTGGCTTTCATAGCTGAGGACTCACTTTTGTGAACTTCAGTTCTGAATGTTATTTGCTTACTTTTGTTGTTTGCACAATTTGCTTTTTTCTGCTCATTGGCTGTTTGACGGTCCTTCTTTAAGTAGGTTCTATAGGGTTTCTTTGTTGTATGCTTGCCTGTAAACAAACGATTCTCGGGGGTGCATGTAGTACACATGCCTTGTTTAACAATATTTTTATTGAATTTTACATATATTTCACATACACAAATAAACAATAATAATAATTAAACTAAATAGTGAAACGTCCTCATGTTTTTCACAATCATCAAAGAAAAAGAAATATAACATTTCACACACTTCACATATTTAACAAAGAAATAAAATAAAAGCACATCAGAAAGAAAACTGTAGAAGCACTCAACACCACACAGCTATTTCAAAATGACTGTGCGCCTTCATGTCCAAGGAACTCCGATAAAGGTTTCCACACAGTTTCAAATTCTCCTGCCCTTCCTCTGGTTATGTAAGTCAGTCTCCCCAATACAATACAAGATGCCATCTCCTTCACCCATACATGTATTGAAGGTATATCCATTTTTCTCCAAGATAAAGCTATCATCCTCCTGGCCAGCAGGAATCCAAAGTCAATTAAAACTGACTGTTTTGAATTAACAGTAAAGTTCTTTGGATATATAACTAGTACACACATTTTTGCTTGGCGAGGCACCTTTACTCCAACAATCTCAGATATAGTCTGAACAACTGTTTTTCAGTATTTTTTAAATTTTGGACAATCCCATACACCGTGAAATAGAGTACCCTTTTCTTCTAAACATTTAACACAATTGTCTGGGATGTCAGGGGACCAACGGTTCAGTTTGACCGGGGAAATATAAGTTCTTATAGAAACATAGAAACATAGAAAATAGGTGCAGGAGTAGACCATTCAGCCCTTCGAGCCTGCACTGCCATTCAGTATGATCATGGCTGATCATCCAACTCAGAACCCTGCACCAGTCTTCCCTCTATACCCCCTGATCCCTTTAGCCACAGTTATTACCCCTCAACCACCAACCAGAGGGGATAACTTCACTCACCCTATCACTGAGCTCTTCCTTCAACCTATAGATTCACCTTCAAGAACTCTTCATCTCATATTTATTGAGATATTTATTGTTTATTTATTTATATTATTTTATTTGTTTTCTGCTCTTTGTCTTTGCACAATTTGTTGTTTTTTACAATTTGGTTGTTTATCCATCTTGTGTACAGCTTTTTATTGATTCTATTGTATTTCTTTGCACTTACTGCGAATGCCCACAAGAAAATGAACCTCAGGGTTGAACTTTGATAATAAATTTACTTAGAACTTTGAACTTAGACTCTTCCCTTGTCCAGTGTGTTCCGATGTACTGTACAGAAACCCACCCTTTGGCCAGTCTAGTCTATGCTGAACCTACTCTCATCGAGCTGCACTGGGAGCGTACTCCTCCATATCCCTGCCACCTGTGTACCTATCCAAACTGCTCTTAAACTGAAATCAAGCTCTCATGACCACTTGCAATGGCAGCTCATTTTATACATTCACCACCTTCTGAGTGAAGAAGTTAGACAGTAAGACCATAAGACCAATTTTGAGGCTGTGCACTCTAGTTCTGGACACCCCCACCATAGGAAACATCCTTTGCACATCCACCCTATCGAGTCCTTTCAACATTCGGTAGGTTTCAATGAGATGCCCTCACATTCTTCTAAATTCCAGTGAGTACAGGCCTAAAGCTGCCAAACGCTCCTTATATGTTAACTCTTTCATTCCCAGGATCATCCTCATGAACCTCCTCTGGACTCTGTCCAATGACACAATGACAATCCATCCTTTCTGAGATATATGGTCCAAAACTGTTGACAATACTCCAGGTGTCTTATAAAGCTTCAACATTACCTCCTTGCTCTTATTTTCTATTCCCCTTGAAATAAATGCCAACATTGCATTTACCACACATGTTCTCCTTAAACTTCTCAACTTTCACCCTTAACCCATCACCTCTGGTTGTAGTCTCACCCCACCTCAGTGGAAAAAGTCTGCTTGCACTTATCCAATCTATACCCTTCATAATTTTGTGTACATCTATCAAATCTCCCCTTGTTCCCCTACGTCCAAGGAATAATGTGACTGGACATTTTGATGTCAGGTCATCCACCTGAAGCTTTTGCTCTGTTTGTTTACTTGACAGATACTAAATGATCTGCTGAGCATTTCAGGTGATCGCTCTTATTCAGCTTGCTGTAAGTACTGTATTCTGAACCTCATGGTTCAAGGATTGGTTGTAAGTAAGTTTAAACTCTTCTGACAGATCATCACTGAATAACACTTTCTTAAACAGCAGCAGCTTCTGTTACTTGGACCATCTGGCCTTCCACTCTATCATGAAATACATGCGAGTTTCAATTACATGTAAACCTATATGGTGAATAAAATTGGTCCTTGATCCTTTATCATGGACATTCCCTCTCTTCCCTCTCCACGGATGCTGCTGAATTTCTAGGGGTGGTGCGGTAGCTTAGCAGTTAGCGTAATGCATTAGGGCGCTGGGGACCAGGTTTCAGTTCCTGCCGCTGTCTGTAAAGAGTTCTCCCCATGACTTCATGAGTTTTCTCCAGGAGCTCCAATTTGCTCCCAAGTCCAAAGACATACAGGTTTGTGGGTTACTTGGTCACATGGGTAGAACTGGACAGTGCACACTCATTGGGCCAGAAAGAACTGTTACCACGCTGTAAATGAAATACAATAGTAAAATAGGTTCTCTGCTTTTATCCTGATGAAGGGTGTCGGCCCGAAAAGTCAACTGTTTACTCTTTTCCATAGATGCTGCCTGTCCTGGGTTTGTGCTGGGCACCTGGCCAAGTGGTTAAGGCGTTCGTCTAGTGATCTCAAAGTCGCTAGTTCGAGCCTCAGCTGTGGCAGCATGTTTGTGCCCTTTTTGCAAGGCACTTAATCACACGTTGCTCTAGTCTGTGCGAGGAGTGGCGCCCCACACAGACTTCCAATCTGCACCTTGTAAGGCATGAAAATGCCCAACACAGGCCTCTCGTGGTCTGAGTTGACATTCGCTCCCTCCCTGCCTGTCCTGCTGAGTTCCTCCAGCATTTTGTGTGTCTTGCTTTGGATTTCCAGCATCTGCAGATTTTCTCTTGTTTGTCTCCGTTTTTATATTGAATAAAGTTTCTGATTACTGAAAGAATTGTTACCAAAATTGTTTAATAATGAGCCAAAATTATTAAAACTTATGGTTTAAGATGGGTCTGATAAAACACAGCAATGACTTGCTGGCAACAAGTAAAACTATTAATTACTTTATTAATCGCACTTTTTCTGCTAAACGATCACTGCAATCAACAGCCTGTGTCGTCCCTTTAGGAGCTGAGCTTTTGTACCACCTATATGACCTGGCATTTTTGAGGTGTGAGGTCTAGAAGGTGCAGGATGGTTGTGGTGTGTTGGGCACAGGCCAAATCGAAGCGGCAGTGCCAGGGTATGAGAGCAGGGAAGGAGCCAATGTTTGACCAATTTAAGCGCCAGGCCGGATTGGAAAGGTTGGGTATGGGCCAAACTGAGCTGGTGGGGCCCAGGCCCAAGAGCATATCAAAGCGGCCAGGCCCGGGTCCAAGAGGGAGGGACTTCTTGAGGTTTGGCCGACTTAAGCGCCTGGCCAGATTGAAAAGGTCAGAGCTGGAGGAGAGGGACAGGCCAGTTTAGTTCAGCTCTCTGCTCATGAGGATCACTCATCTCGGCACCAAAATGAGGCTGTAGCCTGCATCTAATGGCGTCCTGGATCGGCTGTGACGACTGGCTTTGTGGTTGTAGACTCACTTCCGGGAACTTCAGTTCTGAATGTCATTTGCTTATTTTTATTTGTTGCTCGGTTTATTTCTTTTTTTCTGCACACTGGTTGTTTGATGGCCTTCTTTTTTTCATTTTTAAATCTTTTTTTAAATATAATCTTCTACAGCTATAAAATACAGTGATTCAACAAATTAATATATATAATTAATAAAGCTGAAGAAAAAAACCATATGTAAAAGAAAAAAAATTATAAAAGAAGAAGAAGGAAAAGAGAAAACCCCAGCTAACTAAAAAAACCCCCCACTAACTATAGAACAAAAAAGAAGAAAAAAAACCCATTAGGAACCAACTCCTGGAGCGATACATCTTACAATCATTTATATATATAAAAGAAAAAGAAAACAACAACGACCAAATCACATTTATATAACATAAAATTGGAAGGAAACCATGTAAATTGATTCAAATTAAATGATAATATTTAGCAAAACAGCCCGCCTTCTCTCAAAATCAAATCGGGGATCAAAAGTTCTACTTTTGATTTTGAACTGATTTTGAGGCCTTCTTTTTTGAATGCATTCTGTTGAATTTCTTTGCTTTGCATGTGGCTGCCTGTAAGGAGACAAATCTCGAGGTTCTATATATATACATACTTTAATAATAAATGTACTTTGACTTTGAGCTTTGAAGTTGAGCTGATATTGACAGTAATTTGATAGAGTTTACCAGACATTAAGGAAAACAAAGTACACGGTAGGCCAAGACAGTCAGTGGGTACTATTGCACGGCGCAGCGAGTCTACAACCACAAAGCCAGTCATCCAAAAGCTTTAGTGGAGAAGGATTGGCTGAAAGAACTTGAGATCGATTGGAAAGACCTTTCCAATTTAGACACTGAGAAGTGTTTCACCTTCAAAGGTTCACCTATAATCTAAGTATACAACTCTGAAACTATTCTTCCTCAGATAGCCACGAAACCAAGAAAGAAAAGGAAAGAATGGCAGTACGATTATCAACCCCCAAACCCCTCCTCCCTGCACAAAAAAAAACAAACACAAACATAACAGGTATATCGACCCCCCAAATCCCCCTTCCCTGCACAAAAAAACAAATACAAACATAACAGGTATATCGACCCCCCCCCCAAATCCCCCTCCCCTGCACAGAAAAAAACACAAACATAACAGGTATATCGACCCCCCCCCAATCCCCCTCCCCTGCACACAATAAAACAAGAAAGATCAGGCAAAATACACAAAATATAAAAAACTCTAAGACTGGAAAAAAGTCTATAGTCCAAGTCCATATCCAAAATGTAGAAAACCTGGGTAACAATTCTCGGGCCCAATGGCAGTACTTTTCCTCTATGTAGCAGTGTGATCCCACCACCGATCAAAAGGCAGTCTCCTCTCTCCATAGTAGAGCAATCTCCCAGCCATTAAAAGGCAGTCTCCCTCTCTGTAGCAGAGTGATCCCACCAGCGATCAAAAGACAGTCTTCCCCTCTCTGTAGCAAATCAATCCTACCTATGATCAAAAGGCAGTCTCCCTTTTTTGTAGCAGATCAATCCCACCAGCAATCAAAAGCCAGTCTCTCTCTCTGTATCAGATCGATCCCACCAGCGATCAAAAGCCAGTCTCCTTCTCTGCAGCAGATCGATCTCACCAGCAATCAAAAGCCAGTCTTCCTCTCTGTATCAGATCGATCCCACCAGCGATCAAAAGCCAGTCTCCGTCTCTGTATCAGATCGATCCCACCAGCGATCAAAAGGCAGTCTCCCTCTCTGTAGCAGAGCGATCCCACCAGCGATCAAAAGGCAGGCAGCCGGTGGTCATCTTCTGCATTTGCCTCAATGATTCAATCACCCTCATTGTTTTAATTAGTGAACAGTAGAAGCTTTAATTGGTGAAACATCAGCTTGTGCCCCGTCCCACAGCCTTCTTGCCATGAGGTTTGTGCACGCTGCCACTACCTCCCAGACTCCCCTCGGAGACTGCAAAGGGCTGAAACACTCAAATGATCGCCAAACTGCAAATCACAGGCTGCAACAGTTCCAGAATCACATTCAAGATGAAAAAACAAATGTAAAAGACATAAAAGAAGTGGTTTCATAATCTATCCAGAAGATATTGGCCAAAGGAGCGTTGTAGACAGGCACCATCTTGACCTTGAAACATTGTTGGAAAATGATGCTGATAGTTACACTGGCATAACAGTGTAACTTCTGGATGTTCACATCAGTCTAGGTGACAAACTGGTCTATCGTGAGGCCAGTCTAGTCCTGTATGCTCCAGAGAGTCAAGCTGAGAAACATAGAATAAGCTGGAACAAAATATTGTTCTTGCGACGACCGACTAGAATAAATAGGCCACAACTAAGGCTGGTCAAGATGATGAGATTTTGTGTGACTACATATACTCATAGTTCAAAGTTCAAAGCAAATTTATTATCAAAGTACATATATGTCACCATATACAACCCTGAGATTCATTTTCTTGAGGACATACTCAATTTGTTATAGAAAAATAATCATAACAGATTCAATGAAAGATCTGGGCACTCAAGACAACAAACTATGTTAATACTAAACAAAAAGTACGAGAGGACACAGGTTTAAGGTGCTTGGAAGTAGGTGCAGAGGAGATGTCAGGGGTAAGTTTTTTATGCAGAGAGTGGTGAGTGCATGGAATGGGCTGCCAGCAACAGTGGTGAAGGTGGATAAGATAGGGTCTTTTAGGAGACTCCTGGACAGGTACATGGAGCTCAGAAAAATAGAGGGCTATGGGTACCCCTAGGTAATTTCTAAGGTAAGGACACGTTCGGCAAAGGTTTCTGGGCCGAAGGGCCTGTATTGTGCTGAAGGTTTTCTACATTTCTATGAAATAAATAATAATAATAATAATAAATAAACAAGCAGCAACTATTGACAACATGAGATGAAGAGTGCTTGAAAGTGAGTCCATTGTTTGTGGGAGCATTTCAATGATGGGGCAAGTGAAGTAATCCCTTTTGGTTCAAGAGCCTGATGGTCGAGGGGGAGTAACCATTCCTGAGCCTGGTGCTGTGAGCCCTGAGGCTACCGTACATTCTTCCTGAAGGTAAAGGTGAGAAGACAGCATGACCTGGGTGTTGGGGTCCCTGGTAATCAATGCTGCTTCCCTGCGACAGCATTTTTATGTAGGTATGCAGAATGTTGGGGAAGGCTTTACCTGTAATGGACTAAATTAAGGTGTAGATTATGAATAATAGGTGTTATGTCACCAAAACATTTGCTAATCAGAATCAGAATCAGGTTTATTATCACTGGCATGTGTTGTGAAATTTGTTAACGTAGCAGCAGCAGTTCAATGCAATACATAATGATAGAAAAGCAGTGAATTACAGCAAGTCTAGTTAAGTTAAATAGGAAGTGTAAAAAATAGAAATAAAAAGAATAATGAGGTGGGTTCACGGGTTCAATGTCCATTCAGAAATTAGATGGTGGAGGGAAAGAAGCTGTTCCTGAATCATTGAGTGTGTACCTTCACATTTCTGTAGTTCCTTCCTAGTGGTAGCAATAAGAACAAGGCATGACCTGGGTAATGGGGGTCCTCAATGATGGACGCCGCCTTTCTGAGGCACCGCTCTTGAAGATGTCCTGGATACTGTGGAGGCCAGTGCCCATGATGGAGCAGCTGACTGAGTTTACAACTCTCTGCAGCTTATTTCAGTTCTGTGCAGTACCACCCACATAGTCTGCCTCCCCCCCACCCCCCCCAACCACACCAGACTGTGGTTGCAGCCCATCAGAATGCTCTCCACGGTACATCTATAGAAAGAGATACAGGGAGATGGCAGGAGATTGGGGCTGAGAGGGAAAATGGATCAGACCATGATTAAATGGTGAGAGGGGAGGGAGGGAACGTCAAATCAGACCATGAGAGGCCTGCGTCGGACATTTTCATACCTTACAAGGCACAGATTGGAAGTCTGTGTGGGGCGCCACTCCTCGCACAGACACTAGAGCAATGTGTGGTTCAGTGCCTTGCTCAAGGACACAAACACGCTGCCACAGCTGAGGCTCGAACTAGCGACCTTCAGATCACTAGACAAACGCCTTAACCACTTGGCCACGTGCCCAACACATTTAGTTGGCCAAATGGACTAAACCCGCTACTATATCTTATGGTCTTATGGTCTTATATGTAAAAGTATGTAAATGGTATACACCAGCATGCCACCATATGATATGCTGCCATGTGTGGGCACGTGGCCAAGTGGTTAAGGCATTGGACTAGCATTCTGAAGGTCGTGAGTTCAATCCCCAGAGTAAACATGAAATTAGACTCAAGTCTTTTCCTTTCAATTAGTTTAGGGTTTTGGGGTTGCAAAACATAACAACCCCCTCTTTGCTCTATTACCACCAGGCAGGAGGTAGAGGAGCCTCAGGTCTCACACCACTAGGTTCAGGAACAGTTATTACCACTCAAGCATTAGGCTGTGGATAGCTTCTGAGCCAATTCTACAGCCATATTTCACTTTCAAGGACTCTTTACAACTCACATTCTCTTTATTATTTTTATTTACACATTTTGTCTACTTTCGCACTTTGGTTGTTGTCAGTCTTTGTCTGTTTATGCGTAGTTTTTCATGAATTCTATTGTATTTCTTTTTTGCTCTAAATACCCAGCAGGTTATGTACTTTGAACTTCTAGCCTTGACCCATGACCTTGATCTCCCTGACTGTGAACACAGCTATACCACAGGTACACAGGTGTACTATCCCATTCCTTTACACTCGTTTCACCCATGACTGTGCCTCTGCCAATGTCACCACCTCCGTCATCAAATTTGAAGAGAACTCAAGAAAAAGACTGGATTAATCACATATCGCAGTGGAACAGCTTATAGAGAGGAGGTGCAGAAACTGTCTGAATGGTGTAATGACCATAACCTTTCACTCAACATCAAAAACAAATTACTATCAATTTCAAGAAA